>NW_021704211.1:0-8395 GCF_003719485.1 Trypanosoma conorhini | reverse complement strand
TGTTCCAGGTCGACATCCAGACGGTGGAGCACGCGATGGGCGGCATCTACGGTGTGCTGACGCGCCGCCGCGGCGTCATCATCGGCGAGGAAAACCGCCCCGGCACGCCCATCTACAACGTCAGGGCGTACCTCCCTGTTGCGGAGTCGTTCGGCTTCACCGCTGACCTCCGCGCCGGGACGGGTGGCCAGGCGTTCCCGCAGTGCGTGTTCGACCACTGGCAGCAGTACCCGGGCGATCCGCTGGAGCCGAAGTCGCAGGCCAACACGCTGACGCTCAGCGTGCGCCAGCGCAAGGGCCTGAAGCCGGACATTCCGCCGCTGGACTCCTTCCTCGACAAGCTATAGGGTGTCGGGGGGAGTGGGGTTAATTTAAAAATAATTTTTTTTCCCAATTAAAGCATTGTTGGTCTTAATGATTTTTTTTTTTGAAGCGGTCGTGGTGTTATTGTACGCTTTGATATTATTGTGTTGTGTTGCTTTGTAGCTGGAATGGATTTATTGTTTTGCCGTGTCTTAATTGTTTTTTTTTTGGCTGTGTTGGTTTTGCGTGCAGTAGGGAGTGTCTTATGGAGGAAACCCCACACTATTCGCGTGTGGCGGATGAGGCAGAGTCCATAAATGTGGTGACGGGCCGTAGCATCTACTATGGGATGAGGCCTTGGCGGTGCGATGATCGTTTCCAGGACTTGTTAGCCTCGTTCTTGCACATGGATTCTTTAATTGTGCAGTTGCATCTGACGAAGTTGCTGTGGCGTTGTAGTCGTTCCGAGAAGGGGGCGGAGCCTGTCGATGGGTACAAACGATTAGGAAGGGGGGAGGTCATGTTTTTTGTGGATCGGTACCGGAGTGGCATGATGCGCACGGGCGTCTTTGAGAAGTACCCTTACAATCAAAATGAGTTGCAACGCATCATTGAAGAGGACGGTTTGAAGATGCGTGTGTGGAGGCACCAACGCGAACTTGAAATTGAGTCAAAGCAAGGGAAGATTGACGACCTTCTTCGTATGAATGTTGTGAAGAATACTGAACGGACCCACTCCGATTGATGGATTGCTGCTTGAATTTGTGTTTTATGTTCTCCAGCGCACCTGCCGATGACGCCGTGTGGTTGCTCTTGTACAGGCCAATTATTTTTTTTTCTATCCTACACATTATTGTTGTTGCTTTTGGCTGTTTGTGTTTGATTTGCGTTGTTGTTGTTGCATTGTTTCTCGTGTTGTCTTGTGCGCACGGACGCTTGAAAGCCGTTTTGTTTGAACCGCTGCGAGATGCACAGCAGGTGGAATGGTTATGAAGAATGTAGTTTGTTGGGGTGTGGTGTGTATCCGCTACGTCGCACGACACGGTTGACGCCGGCCGGCCCCGCGCCGCGCATGCTTGACGTGATTGAGGAGGAAGAAGAGGAGCCCCAGGACATTATCGATGAGTCGCTCTACTTGTTTAAGCCGCACATGCTTTTCCGTACCTTCCCCATTAAAGGTGCTGGCGACCGCGTCATTCTGTACGTGACGATGTACCTCCACGAGTGTTTGAAGAAAATCACCTCGCTGAAGCGTGAAGAGGCTAATGCTGTGCTGCTCAACCACGCCACCACGTCGTTTGCGTCACCAGGGGAAAAGGACTTTGCGTTTAACGCTTTTTTCCCTCCTGGGACCCAGGCAGAACAGGAAAGATGGCGGGAGTACGCAAAGCAACTTCGCCTGGAAGCCAGCGTACGCCTCATTGAGAAGGTCTTTCTGTTTCCAGAGAAGGACGGCACCGGGAATAAGTTTTGGATGGCATTCGCGAAGAGGCCGTTTTTGGAGTCTGGCTAAAAAAAACAAACAATGCGTGTGAGTATGAGGGTGTGGTGGCGCAGGACATCAATTATATACATGCTGCAGATGTGTTTGTGACTAAAACGTCTTTGAGAGGTCGAGCTTCTTCCTTCTCCCTCCCCCTCCCCCTCCCCAACAATTTATCACCTGACAAGGAACTGCATTTGCGACGAAGGATGACGCGGACGCATGTGCTTTCCCTGGTGGTAGCCGTCTTAGTGGCGGCAGGGGTTCCGGCGGTTGTAACTGCCGCGGAGGAGGATAATATGCTCAGTAAAATGAAGGGAAACTGGAGTGTTTTGCGGCTTGCGGGGCAACATCCACGGCGAACAGGATTTGTGGCTGAGTTGTCTGCCGCTTCTCTCGTCTTGCGTGGGGAGGATGTGGAGCAGAGTGTGCTGGTGGCGGCTGCAGAGTCCGTCTTGCGGCTGCTGCGGCTGCTTGGGACGGACGATGACATGCAGTGGTCTTTGGCTGGGACCGCTGCATGGCGGTTGGGCCTTCCGCGAGTTGTGAATGCGCAGTTGACTCGCGAGGGTCTTCGCCTCACGGACTGTCCCGCGGCAGGAGTGACTTTCTTACGGCCCGAGCACCACATGGAAGCGGCAACCGGTACTTTTTTCGAAACACCGCGGAGCGTCTACCTTCCAGTCGATGGGGAGTGTGCGCAAGCCCCTTTCACCGTGCTGGGGTATTGGATGGAGTGGCTAAGCAACGACGAAATTCTCTTGGTGGTTATGGTGCGCCTCGGCGGAGCGGACCGCAACGCTGTCTTCCAACTGCGCCGACGGTTGACGGAGGGGACCGCGCCACGGTCGTCCATCGCCTCTGTGGCCTTCCTCGTGGCGGTCGCCCTGATGAAGTTCCTCCCGGGCCTGTATTGGAGGCGGCGAGGAGGAGCTCCGCGCGGCAGAAGCAAGGTTCCAATGCCCGCCCAGCCTCTCTTGTCTGAGCTCCGTCGACGTGAGCTTTTGCGACAACAGGAGGAGATCATTAGACGCATGAAGGAAGAAGATGGACTGCTCTGACGTGTGTGTGAGTGTGTGTGTGTGTGTGTGTGTAATTTCAACCGTCCACAGTTTTCAGGTGGCGCCGTGAACGACGGCAGTAACGACTGACTTGCACTTTGCCAAATACAGCTGATTGCATACCTACTGGCTGCGCCTTCATCAATATTCGGCACTGCTGTAATTCAGCTGAGCTTTTGTTTCCTCCTTTTATTTGCTTTCTCGATTCAATTGCGACGAAGGCGGAAACGCCCGTGTGCATATGTCTGTCACAATGTTACCTTTGAAAAGTAGCATAAGTCTTGACGATTCCGCCGTGGAAAACTCGATTGATTTTTGCCGCTTTGAGGGATCGACAAATCCGCCAAAGGAGTGTGTTTTTGCCCCACCCCCACAGCTTGCGAGTGTCAAGAGTGCGGGGATAACAACGAATGAGTGGAGCGGCTCCGCAAGCGCCGTTTTTATAGTCGTGAGTTCCCCGCTTCGATGTAGTTTGGTGGCACGCTTCTTCTGCACACGTCTCCTGCATTATCTGCGCTGGTGCGGTGAGAGTGTTAGGTTTTTCCTTGCAGGGCCCAATGAACGAGACACCGAAGTGCAACGCTTTGCGGATGACCCGGTGGCCTGGCAGAAGTACACGGAGTCGTGTTTGGAGCAATCATTAGAGTATTTGGCTTCCAATCCGCGTCTTGGTTTCGCGGCGTTTCCTGTGGTAATTCTCCTGCTTGACTGTGAGCCAATGGATGCGTATGACAAGTTGCACGGCATGCTGAAGTCGCGGGGAAATTTTTCGTTCGCCACGTCTGGTTCGATGAGGACTGGAAGCGACGCAGTTCACTGAAGGGCCTCTACATCAATGTATGCTTGAAGCAACCGTCCTTCCGTGCGACGCGAAGTCAAGGGAGTATTGTCGGTGCAAAGGTAACCGGATACCTCAACAGTTGCCTTCCTCTGCTCCATCGGGTTTACCTTTACGAGCCTTTAGTGGGTCCCATGGATCAGACGCTCAGTTTCTTTTCACCGCTCTTCTTTACTCGTCATGGGCAATCCGAGTACAACTTGCAGGGTCGTCTTGGTGGCGATCCCGATCTCACCAGTTTGGGCAGAGACGATGCCTTGGCAATTGCCGAGTTCTTTCAGAAGCAGGTGGTGGGAAACAAGCGTTTGTTCGCCTCACGAGATGCACGCTGGGATGAGGAGGAGGGGTTTGAAGTGTGGTGCAGCCAGCTGAAGCGCACGCAGCACACGGCTGAACCCACTGCGCGGGTCCTAACAAATGGAGAGTTGAAGACGCTCAAGACACTGAATGAAATTCATGCAGGCGTATGTGAAGATATGACAAACGAGGAAATTAAGGCACTTTACCCCCTCATTCAATCTTTTAGACACACTGACAAGGTGGGGTTTCGATATCCCAATGGAGAGTCCTACCGGGACCTCTTGCGACGCCTAGAACCCCTTTTACTTGAACTGGACGTGGCACGCAAGTGTGTTTTTGATTGTGGCCCACCAGGCGGTGTTGCGGACCCTGCTTTCCTTCTTTGATGGCCCGACGGTAGAGGAGGCCGTTCACAAACCGTGCCCCCATCGCACTGTCTGGTGTTGTACTTATAACCGACTGGGTGAGCCTCGCTTGACAACCATCACTCTCAAACCCCCCAAGGAAGACTTCCGAGAAGGATTCTGAAGGAAGTGGGTGATGACAGCTGTTTTTGATGCGCAGGGCCTAAAATGCAATTTATTCCGTTTTTTTTTTGTTTCTTTCTTTGTGAGAATGTTTTTTGTCCTAACCTCTCTGCGCATGCATGCGACAATGGATGGTTTGCATTTAACATTTACACTGCCCTTCCTTATTTGAGTTCCACCGGTATTTAAAAGAGAGTGGGTGCACGGACAGTTACGTGTGTGTGTGTGTGTGTACTTATGCATATATGCATGCATATGGATGTCTATATTCATATAGTTACATACTTGCGTGCATCAGCATTAAGGCATATACTTTTTTCTAATTTCGCTAAGCTGCATTTAAACGACAAAAAAAGATTTCTTTTCTTTCGTGTTTTTGTTATATATAAAAAGCTTTGGTGTTTGTAGGCGATGAGATGCTGTCCATGGTGAAGGGTTCACTCACCAACATTCTAGCTCAGGACCCCATTGGTGATTACGAGCTCTGCACACGGAACTTTCGTGCTGGGAAAAACGACTTGATTCATGTTCAAGATGGGGTTGAAATTTCTTCTGGTAGGCTGATTTCTGTCTTATCGCTGGAAGTAAACGATGTTGTGCGCCGCTGTGCGACAGCGTCTGAGGCCCATTGTGTCATAGACGCCTTCAAGCACGGGATGGATCTTCTCACCCGCCTGCGGCATCCAGGCATTCTGCGGGTAGTGAAGCCACTGGTTGACGATAAGAAGCACCTACGTATTGTGACCGAGCGTATCTCATTTTTGCTCCCAACTGAGCTTTCTAATGGGTCCCTTTCACAGCAGGAAGTTCTCTTTGGATTACTTGGTTGTGCTGGTGCCATACAATTTATCCATGAGCGTGGCGGTCACCTACTGTGCGATTTCTGTCCCCAAGCTGTGTGCATTGTTGAGGGGGAATGGAAGCTCTTTGACTTCTCGCATGCTGTGCCGGCCAACAACGCCACGTCGCTTGCTTCATCGCATCCACGCTCGGGTATTGCGGCGCCATTGTTGGACTACTGCTCCCCTGAACTCGTTGAGGCTTTCAAGGAAAAGGCGTCGGAGGACCTTTCTGTGTCGAGTCCTCGCGAGGAGAAGAGGCTAAAGCTGCCAGACAGCGATATCTTTTCCTTTGTGGTTGTGTGCGTGGAGGCCTTGTCTGGGCGCAAGGCCTTTAACTCCGGCGGTAGACCTGAACTGTACAGCAACCAGTACGCGGGTGTGGAAAAGGAGGTTGCCAAGTGGTTTTCGGGGCAACCGTTGTCCGTGCCGCGGCCCTCCTTCGCCACACTACGGAAAGAGCAGATTTTTGCCACAGAGCCCCTGTTGCTTTTGGAAACCTTGGGGAAATACGACACCCTCGACGACGCGGCTCAATTTGCCGCGCTGAAAGGGGTTTACAAATGCCTTGGTCGTTCCATGTTTGAGGAGGCGCTGATTGTGCGTGTCATCATACCCCTGATGCGTCGCGAGGGACTGCAGGAGAACCGACTTCGATACGCCCTTCCAATTCTTCTGCAGTGCTGTCGGTGCGTATCTGCGCAGGTGTTTGTCACACACCTGCGGGACTTCTTTACGGCTCTTTTGAGCGGAGTGAGTGCCGCAGAATCCTTTGAACGCTGCGGCGATTTTGCGGAGGTGATACTTGAGAAGATGGATCCTTTACTGCAATACTTCAGCGAGGATTGCGACAGGAATGAGATCATTTTACCCTTCCTCGAGCGGTGTGTTGAGGCGAAGCTTGAACATGAGAAGGTGACAAAACTGGCGGTGGACCGTATTGCCCAACTGGCGGAGGCAGGCGGTGGATTGAAGTTTTCCGACTGTCTACCCGACCATTTGGTAGATCTCTTACTCAGTGATCCTCACAGGGCCACGTCCGTGTTCGTGTGTTTGGAGCGTGTGGTGCGCTACGCGTCGGTTGCGACGCGGCAGTTGGTTGAGGCTCGCCTCATTCACTATGCAGGCGCGTGTGCTTCAGAGCCGGGAAGGACGACGGACACCCTAAGTCGGGCGCTCTCCCTCGTTGAACGTTTACATGAGGGGTTTTCGCGGGAGCATAAGGCCACGCGGAGCATTCCGCTGATGGCGCCCCTGCTTCTCAGCCCGTCTAGTGAAGTGTCCTCCTTCAGCCGGCGAATGATTGAGACACTGGTGGTGGAGGTGACGGTGCTGTCCCGTCCGGACGCCGTCCATGAGTGTCGCCCGGCGGCCACACATCAACCGCCTTCTGTCTCTTCCACTAGGTCCCACCACGTCTCTTTCCTCGACGCCGCGGGCGGCCCTCCAACCGTTTCCTGAGCTCCCTCCCCTCCCGCACGCTGTCCGATGGGCTTGCGGGCGTGCTGCCGTCAACTGCGCAAACCTTCGCTTCCCTGGGGTCCTCTTGGGGAGCCGCCTCTTTGGCATCACCCTTTTTGTGCCCCCTTAGCTTCCCTTGCCTACCTCAGCGAGAGAACGGTGACGCACTACTTTTTACCTTCTCCTTTCTCCACTTCTCACTGCCTTGCCCCACGCAATAACAAGGGAAGATTGCCGGGAAAGCAGAGAAACAGAAGGGTAGACAAGACAAAACAGAACAACAACAACAACAACAATAACAACACACACACATAAAGACAGGCACATTGCTACGGAAAGCATCCCGACAATGTCCGGCCAAGGTGAACCACCACCAAATGTGCGGGGAACAAGTGCTGACATGCCCTCGTCGTCGTCGACTTCGGCCACCTTGGCGCCAGGGGAAGTTCAGCCGCACTACATCAGTCAGAAGCTCTTTGAAGAGCTGCAGGGAAAAGGATTCAGCGACAACGCTATCAAAAAGTCTATAGTTGCGGGTTGCGTGGATGCGGGCACCTGCACACAGTGGATCACAATGCATGAGGGCCATCCAGAGCTAGACACCCCGTTGGAGGAGGGAGTGGAGGTGGTTGTGAAGGCCAAGCGTGTGCTCACCGAAGCGGAACGTGAGAGGAAGGTGCAGGAGCTGCGGGAAAAAGCCAAGGCAAAGGTTGAGGAGGAGAAGCGAGCCGCTGCTGAAAAGGAGCGCGAGCGCATTGCGATGGGCAGGAAAGCTATGGAGACACGGGAAATGCTTGAAAAACTTCGAAGGGAAGCCGATCTTGCGGAGGTGCGGAAACAGAAGGAGGCCGACCTCATTGCCAGACGCCGGGTGAAAGTGCAGCTACTTGCTGACAAGTATGCACGTCAGGGGAAGACGATGGAGGAGGCGCTACGCATTGCCGAATCGGAGGTTGAGGAGGCTGTACACAAACGGCGTCAAGAAACAGCCCAGGTGGAGAGCAAAGAACTGGCAAGTGTGAGAGATGATGTCCCAAACACGGCTTCGTGGAATATTGGCCGCTTGCTTGCTCAGACCACCCCTCTTGCAGACGTCTTCGATAGGCCTCTTGATCCACCATCTTCGCTGCCGCGGTTGGTGGATGAGGTGCGGAATTACGAAGACGCAGCGGTGGCTCGCCAGTGTCTTGCAGTGCTGCGCACCATCCTGACAAACATACGCGAGAGCCCCTTTGACACTACAAAACGCTCCTTGAAAACAACATCAAGTGTTTTTCGCACGAAAATTGGCCCCCTTCCGTCTGCCATTCAACTCTTGCGCACATGTGGGTTTCAGCTCGCGACGGACGCGAACGGGAATGAGTCCATGGTTTCAACGACAGTTGTAATTCGCGTGATTGAACGAGCCATTGCCTTGCTCTAACCTGAAGTCTGAAGGGTGGGCCCCCTCGCGGGAATCCCATGAAAAGTTTGCTTCTACAGAGAGAGAGAGAGGGAATGAGTGAGCTCCCTGCCTCCCCTGATTTTAAAGGGATCATCTGGATGTATATACAGATAACTAATGTATATGGATTGATTAGCTT
>NW_021704212.1:0-36934 GCF_003719485.1 Trypanosoma conorhini | reverse complement strand
TCTGCCGCGGCGGCGCGCTGCAGCCACGCGGAAGCACAACAACAAAAATAAAAAAAATCCCGCAGGGCGCAACGCGAATCACAGGCGGCCCCACACACGCACGCCACGAAACACCGATTGGAAAAAAAGCAACAGGAAACAAAGAACAACAACCACCACCCAAAACTCCCCCTTCAGAGCCACAGGGGAAGCAAACACTAACACACTCGCACTCACAGACTTCTCTTTATTTAACTTATTTCTCTTCTGCACACCACACACGCAGACACCCAGACGCGCAAAGAGAGATATCAAGGTATATTAGATAGATATATATATATATAGGAAGAAGGCGACTTTCCTTCTGCTATTGCTGCTGCTGTTATTGGGGGACGGGGGCACTGTCGTTATTGCCCGCACGTCACCTCCTCCTCCCCCACCTGCCGTAGTCGCCTGGCCTAAGGAAGCCTTCTCCGCTTTGCTGCTTCTTCCCTCTTCTGAACAGCTTTGAACGTGGAAGTGCAAGGAGGAGTGGAGGAAAAAACAAATAAATAAATAAAGAGAGAGAAAACCAGAGGCAATAAGAAGCAGGATCAACAAAAGAGGGGAAAAAAAGGCACCAAGAAAAAATGAGTACCCCCAGACACACGCGCGCTCAGACAGAGAGAGAGAGAGGGATAGTCATTTACATCACATACGCAGCAAGAGAAACGAAGGCATGTACAGTTCAACACAGAAGTAGAAATGTAGTGTGCAAAGGCGCACATGTGTGAAAATACATAAATAATGAGCCATACACACCACGCACACACGCACACACACACTCGTTGGAACGAGCGATGGCGCATACGCACCGGACAGAAAGAAGAAGATAAGCCCGTTTCCTTTGCTGCTTACTTTCTTTTCCTGTTATTCTTGCTGCCTGCTCCACAGCGGAGGTCAGGCAATTTCCCAGACCCCCAATGGTCGGCGGAAGAGAAGCATGGAGAAAGTGTGAGAAGCACAACAATCACACAAAACAAACGGTAACACTCCGCTTGGACGGCGCTTGTCTGACACGGCATGAAACATCTATTACCAGGCCATCCCCACACTTGGGCGGCCAAAGCAGCGGGCGGCGATAGAGCCGTGAGAGAAACACAGAGGAGGCAAGTGCGGCGCCCCGTCAGCTTGGCCTCCAACGTCGCCCGTGAATTGCTCGTTGCCCCCCGACGCGTGAACCGCACTCCCAGCCGTGCTCGCGCCCCTCCTCGGCGTCTAGAGGAGAAAGCAAACCTCAAAGTCGCGCTCGCCGTTGCCGCAGTACACCTGACCCGAGTCGCTTGTGCCAGGGCGGTACCAGAAGAGTGATCCGTTGAAGAAGAGATTCTGCACCGTGACCATGCTCGCAGTGGGATCGTACTTCACCACCCACACCCCCTGCGGCTCGTCATCGGTGATGGGCGAAAGCTGGTCCGTCACGCTGCTGTAGGTTGGGCCATACAAGATGCGATTCCTATCGTGCCTGCCGGGGTGAAAGGCACGCAGGTAGCACGACGGCTTCATCGCGTGGCGCACGGGTTGGCCGGCAAACATTACGTTCTTTGATGCTCCGCCACCGTTCGGCGTAAACACATACTGCCCCCGCACAACAAGCGTGCACGCCGCATCATGCAGCTGAATAAAGTGCGCCAGTCGAACTGTTTCTGGAACGGCGAGAATCATAAACTTTGGTCGCTTCTTCTTTGGCTGCTCCTCATGCTGCTCCTCATCGTCCTCTTCCTCCTCCTCCTCCGCCTGCTCTTCGGCGCCCCCCTCCTCCTCCTCCTCCTCCTCCTCTTCCTCCCCGCCCTCCTCGCCCTCCTCTTTTCCCTCCTCCGCAGCGCCGTACTTTTCACGCGCCGCAGTCAACGCCTCGTCTGCGTCGGGCACCGCCACGGTCGGCTCGGGTTCGGGCGGAATGTCGCGACGGACTTTGTACATAAACGTCGGGTCGCCCATGTAAACGCCGCGCAGCTGGTCGCAAAACGCCGCCTCGTCCTCGGTGACGGGGTCCAAGAGACGCCACGAGGTGCCGCCGTCGCCGCTGAAGAAGCTGAAGCGTTTGCCAAACACCCCGTCCGGCATGGCCTGCGCCACGAGGTAGTCCCCCTTGTAGCCAAGAACCTTGCCCCAGAAACGCACGTGCGTCTCGTGCCGCGCAGACAGCAGTGGAATGGAGGACTGCAGCGCCGCCCGCTCGGCGATGCTGAGGGCGCAGCCCACAAATGGAAGCCCGTCGGCGTCGCCAGCAACCGATGACATCGCCGGGGGTTAAATGTCTCACCAACTGCAGTGGAAGCGGCAAAAAAAAAAAACGTGGCAGAAACTCTACGAATGCGCAAAACCAAGACGGGAGACGCACAAAAGCAGAGAAAATCCAGTCGCGTCGGCCGAATCTTCTTCTTCTGCTTCCCCTCTACGTGGCTCCTTCCTGCGGTGAAGAGAACCCGAGGGAGGGGGAAATAAGAATATATATAAAAAAAGGGGGGGATGAGAGCAACAGCATCCACACGGCAACGCCGCTCGCGGGGGAACGTGGCTCACCCACGCGCAGCGCAACATCCGCGCCGACGCACCGAAACAGGAATAAAATGTCCGGAGCGAAAAGAAAAAAGGGATTCTGTAAATAGGAGCCTACCCACCCTGCAAAGACCTCAGCGGGCACTTCGCCCCTTCCCCCCACCACCACAGCCACCAAATACTCTTTTCACAGGCTCGCCATTTCGAGAGGGCAAAAAGCAAAACTTGCCTACAAGCATCAGCAAATAGTTTCTTTTCTTCTTCGTCCTTTTTTTCTTTTAGTAAGCAAAAATAAACCCTCACAGGTATCTGTATTGTTTTGTGCCTTTTTCCACCCGCTCCTGCCGCCTCAGTGGTGCCGTGCGGATGTCCTGATCCGTCATGTACATTACTCTCTCCGGCACCGTCGCGGAAACGGCAAGGACCTCGCGTTTGACCATCGCGGTCTCTCCGACGCACGCGCGCCCGTCCTCCATAGCCCGCTTCGCCGCCTCAAAGCTCCAGGTAAAGACATATTCATGGCTGCAGGCTGTGATGCAGGTCTCACGACCGTCCTCAAACCGGTCAAACCCGCCAGAAGTAAAATTCAGATCGTCAATTCCCCCAACCGCGTCTAGCTGCTGAGGGGTTGGCTGAAGTCGCAGCGGTGTGGGTTTGTTTTTGCCCATTCGCGACATGAATCCATTTTTCTTGGAACTGTCCTCATCCATGTATACCGTCCGCATAAGTAGCAGGTACTTGGAACATACAGCCAAGACGTAACTGCCGTCTGCTGTCACGTCCACGGAGACAATAGGCACTTTCGTGTCCAATAGCGTCTTTGCTGTCTTTGGGTTGTACTTGCCATCCGGCCGGCGGCTCCCAGGAGGTCCAGAGTACAGGCGAATGGCTCCTGCAGTGTCGCCAATGACAAGGTGGCCTGCGGCCGAAGTTGCATGACAAGTGAATGGTTTTTTTACCGACAGTTTGTAATCCAACAGCGTCTTCCCGGCCTCTGTCACAATGTTATTCCGCGGGTCCATGCGCAAGTCCATGTTGAAGGCGACGTTGTTCGCAAGGCATGTGTAGACGGGCTGCGGCCCAGCCACGTGGGCGCTGTGCGTCACCGAGCGCACAGAGACAGGCAGCTCATATTCTTTTACCACCTTGCCGTATTCCATGTCCACCTCATGCAGCCGCTTCTCATCCACGCTGAGAAGCAGCATCTTTCTCTCCGTGTCGTCCAGCAACGCACTGTCACACATGGAAACCGTATCCAGCGTGAACTTTTCCGGAGCTTTCCTGTCAAAGCCATCTACAGCAAAAGCATGCGCCTGAAACTCAATCCCATTTCGCTCTTTGCGCATCACCAGTGCCCGGTCAAACCGCTTGGATTCTGTGCAGCACACATTGCCCCTGCCTGTGGCGTGTGCGCATTCATGTGACACGTCCAACTCATACATAGGCTCCTCGTACGCGTCCCCAGGCAACCGCGAGGTCGCAATGGCGGAGAGATACTCGTAGTCCTCATTGTCTGGGACGGTGCTGTCCACGGAGGTGCCCGTCATGAGGGCGTAGGTGCAACGGTTGTAAATCAGAATAAATTTGCCCAGCAGCTCAGTCGCCTTCACTTTGGGATCGTCGTCCGTAAAGAGAAACGCAATGGACTGCAAATTACCGTCGATGAAAGCGGACCAGTGCACGGAGACCTCTGAGTATGCGAGGGTGAGACCGTTGCCGATGGGCTGTCGCAGTACCTCCTCATCGTACTCGTACAAAATAATCTCGTAGCAACGAGAAGGAGTCTCTGCTTCATCGGCCTCAATGGATATCGTGTACTGACCCACGCTCTCAGTGCCGCCTATTGGCTCATACACACCATTTTGTTGGAAGTACAACGTGCCACAGCCCGTGAAGAGGGTCGTGGTCGAGCCCTGCTTCATGGCAGCAAACCCTCGTCGTAGCATCTCGTCTCGCAAACGTGCAATATTCTAAGAGTCTTTTATTTCCCTATTTATTTCTTTTTTTTCGTTTTTTTTTTACTTTCTGGCTTCGTGGGAAATAAAAAAATCAAAAGATAAAGTTGCAGAGACGCACAGCAGCCCCGCAAGAGAGCGCCTGCGTGGTCTTGCAGAGATGTGCGTTGCAGGTGGCGGCTCAGTTTTCTTCAGCCGCTGGCTGTGAGCAAGACGACCCGCTTCTCATCCATTCCTTCTCTCATCGCTTTCTCCTTCTTCCCTTCGTTCTACACCTCCACCTTTACCACCCCTCGCGCTGGTTCCCTTTGCCCCGTGCTTTTCAAGGCGATTCCACCTCAGAACGCACAAGTTGCACTGCCTGGGCGAACGCACGCAGCAGCTGCTGGTGCTCCGGCTGCCCAGTACGCAGCATCGGGTTTTCAAACCAGCGCGCCACCACCGTCCCCTCCGACTGCGAGGTCACGTAGCACAGACCGCTAAAGTGCAGCAGTCGGCAATTGCGATTCATTACGGTTACGTCGGGGAAGTATCGGTATGTGCTATTCGTTAGGAGACTAAGCAAACGCCGGCGAAAAAGTGGCTCCTCCTCGCTATTCCGAGCCCGAACTGTGTATCTGACCACGAAGAAACCGCTCTTCACAGTCGGACAAGGGCAAGGGAGAGGCACCGCCCGCAACCGGAAGCGCGCAGCACCGGCAAAAATCGAATTTATCCAATCTGAAATTATCGGTGTGATGCAAACCAACCAAGACAGCTCTAGTAGGCAGTGGCACCTGGGACTGTAGGTTGCCGGTATTCGCACCTCCGTGGAGAGCATGCGATTCCTGGTGGGCGCCTCCAGGCAGAGCGTGCGCCCTGTCTTGTGGTCCAACAGGCAGTGCGGCTTGAGCGTCAGTGGGTTCTCGTGGTTGAGCGTGACGGTGCGGGTAGGCATGGCGTCCGGCCAGTCCATCGTGTCCGGAATGTTGGTCGTCAGAGCGGAACTATCCTCCTCCCCCGCCGCGGTCCCTTTCATCGTGAAGTGTGCGCAGAAGCGGTGGTTGATAAACATGGCGAACTCCTCGTAGGAGACGGGTGGGGCGTCAAAGGCGTCTCGCAGCAAGGCGAGGCAAAACTTGCCCTCCCGCAACGACCACTCCGGGTTGCGCGGGAGGAAAACCCCCGGGCGGTGACGGTCGCGGAGGTAGGAGTCGAGACTCTCCCATCGGAAACCGGCCTGTTCCCCAATCTGCGTCTCCAGCCGAAGCCTGCGGACGCTGAAGCCAGGCCGCAGATAGTTAAGGAGGAGGTAGGAGTAGGATATCGCGTGGGTCACAGAGGCGTTGCTGTACATGCCGCTGTGTAGCATGCGCGTCACAGAGATGCTCTGTCCCGCCTCACCAATCTTTAACTCGTGAACCTGATGCCCAATGGACAAATCCAGCCGCGCATTCCGTGTGGGCTCCTCCCGCGGCCACTGTATCCCTGCCAGGGAGGCGCCAACCACGACGATCTGGTACTGCTGGTGCAGCCGTTGCAGGACGTACTCCAACAGCTGCATACTCTCCCGAATCGAGACAGAATACTGATGGGTAGGGATACCAAAAAAGCAGTCGCGCTGATAGGGTGACTTGGTCCCATAGATGGGGAGAATTTTGCAGTGGCACAGCGCCGTCCATGGGGACTGCTGCGCCGCGGGGGACGGCAACTCGGGGTGGGCAAACTGCCAACGTCGACGCAGCAGCACATCGGTGGTGATGTTGTGCGAGGCCGCTGCCGCCGTCTCCGTCTCCGTCGCCGGCCGGTAGGGGCCTGTGGGTTTGATGGCAAACAACACGCTGTTGCGTATCTGCACGTGGGCGACGGTCATTGAAAACGGGGCGAGGTCGTCGTCAGCCTCAAACAGGGCTGGGCGATATGTGAAGATGATTTCCTCCGGCGTCGCGAACGTCACCGTGCTGCTGCGCGACGCCAAGATCAACGTGAGTCCGTCCGCCATGATGGCGGAGAAGGCGCGGCAAAAGATGTCCACCGCCCGCAGGTGGGAGACGAAGTGCGTCTGCTCCTCCTCGGAGAGGCGGTTGTCCTCGCCCGAGAAGGCACCCATCAGCACGGCCCACACGTCCGCGTCGGTGAGAATTTTTGGCGACCACCGCACCCGCGGCGCGACAGACGCATCAATGCAAAGCCTGAGGAACACGTACCCGCTCTGCAGATCGCTATCGAGAATGTTCAACCCGCAGGGGACGACGCCGGCCGCTTCCAGCTCCAGCCCGCCGTGTCTTGCGCGTCCATCCCCGGCATTCTCCTGAGTGCTGTTGATGATGACACTGTACATGCATTCGCGACTCGGCGCCTGCTGCCGACCCACCCCGCAGCCGTGGTGGCAGTACCATCTCGCTAGGAGGAACGGCCGACCGCCTTGCCTAGGCGTGGTGCACGTCTTCGCATCCCCCTCCAGGTGCAGTGCGCCGGGTCTCCGCGGCAGAGCAAGCTTCTCCCCTCGCATCGCGCCTTCGTGCTCGGTACGCGTTCCAGCGAGACGCGAACGCGGATGCGCCGTGACGGGCGTGTCAGAAGAACAAGTAGGAGGTAACGGGCGGCTGTGTGCCCCGCCGCCCTCTAGCGGGGCTGGCTGTGCGGAAGTAAACTTCGGGGTGAGGAGCGCGTCCAAGTCCGACGCCCGCGAGGCGCTGCGGAAGACCTGTCCCACTTGCTCCGTCGCCATCACTGGCAATAAAACGTCCTCCAGTGGCGCCATTGGCAACCCCAGTCCCGGAACAAAGTGATCGGTGCCCCCCTGCATCGCACGATGCCGCTGCATCCACTCCTCCCTTGTGAGAAGCTCAAACGCCATGCGACCGCACGAGGTGGCGTCCGCAGCAGGGTGGTAGAAAAAGCAGCGTGCCCACTCCGGTCTCTCGTAGAAGCGGCGATTGCCCTCGTCCACGCGCAGGTGGTACTGCGGGCGAAGCGTTTTGTCCTCCGATAAGTACTCCAGCAGCGGTGTGGTGTGCAGCGGTGGGCGGCCCATACAAATAATGTTGACCTTCTCAATCCCAAGGTCGTAGAGGCGTGTGCAGGTGACTTGCAGTAGGTCATTGGTGACTTGATAGAGCCCTTTTCCGGCAGAGATGACACTGATGAGGTAGCCCGTGTTCGCATCCCACTGCCGCTGGATGCAGTTCTCAAGCACAAGGTTTATGGACGCCATCGTGCAGCTGTTTTTGGCGTGAACAAAGAGGTGCTGCTCCGTCAGCGCCTCGGCGAGCCCCGCGGTGGCGACGGTGGAAGCCGCCGCACGAGAGGCAGGCAACGCGTCCCCCGCCTGCTCTCTTAAGTTGGCCTTGACCTCGTGCAGCACGCGACGAAGAAACACCTCGCACTGAAGCTCCACCTCCTCCACAAGCGAAGGGGAGCGATAGTCGTGCGTGATCGTCATCGCGTGATGGACGTCGACGTGTCCCCTGATGGCGTACTGTGGGTAGAGCCGCCCCACCATCAAGACGTGAATGAGGAGGGAGGCCTTGTGCCGCTGCAGCTGCTGCGTCAAGTACTCCCTAAGAAAGTTTTTCATGACCCACGAGAGCGTGATACGGCCGTCCACCGTGGGGTCCCACATCTCCTTGGATATCTCAATAATGACGTGGTGCACGGCGGAGAGGGAGCGAAAATTCACCAACGTCTCGCTTGTCACGAGCCCGCTCTGCACGCGACGGTAGCGACGCTCCTTCTTTTCGTCTTGCTGCGGCTGCTGGGGGAGCGGGGTGTGCGATTGGGCGGAGGCGCGCTGCGCCCCGGACGCCTTCGCTGCCGCCCAGGCGGGGTCAACCGCCTTGTGCTCGCCATCCGCGTCCGGCGGCGCCGGGCGGCAGCTGCCGCTGCTCTTGACGTTGTCGCACTGCGGCAACGCCCCCGCGACGGGGCTCTCCGCCGCCGGCTGCAGGACGCGGAGCATCTCATTCACCCTCATCCTGAACCCGCACAGCGCCACCTCCTCGCCCGCGTACAGAATGCGGTCCCGCAGCGCCTCCGATATCAGAAACATGTCGGCGCGTGACACGAACTGGTTCTCAAAAGACAACTCCACGTGCGATAAGCCGAACCGCTCCCGCACCTCGTCGTAGGTTGGCACCACACGCGCCAGTGCCTTGCCCTTTGCGATGTCGTTGATAAACGGACTTTTGTTCGCCAACGACTGGTGGACGCTGATTGCGCCATTCGCGTGCGCCGCGTCCTTCTCGCCAAAGCAATACGCACGGCAGACCCAGCTGTCATGCCTGGAAGAGGCCACAGCCGCAGATGACGTGCAAAGGCCTGCCTGTGGCTGTGGCGGCTGTGATTGCGGCTGCCGCCGTGATGCGCTCGACTGTGTCGCGGTGCCGCCCGCAAACGAAACCGCATGTGCAGCCTCCGTCAATGCCGCTCCCGCTGGCGCAAGCGAGGCGGGCACCCGATGCGCCGCGTCCATCGGGCTGGGCATCGTCGGTGTGGCCGCTGACGACGTCGCGTGCCCCTCCTTGCCGGGCTGGCGGGGACAACTGCCCGCACCCCTGCCGTCACCACCGCTGCTGACGACGTGCGCGTCGCCGGGAAAACAAATTTCAATAATGGCTTCCGTGAATCCCTCCCCCTCGCTCGGCATGGGGCGGTTGTAGTTTTTTGGACAGTAGAGAAACGGCGCCGCGGCAACGCTGTCCGTGTGGGCGCGGAATACGACAGTCACCGGAGTGTCGTTTTGCCCCGCGGCCCCCTCTGCCGCCGCGTGGCGCGGCCTGCGACGCAGCCCCACACACTGCATGTCCGCAGCGGACGTGCGCCCCGAATGGCCTGCGTGCGCGCAGCGGTGCCTCTCGCTAAGCTCCATCCGAGCCACGCCGTGACGGGACCGCAACTTTTTTTTGCTTTGTCATGAGGGAGCGGCGAGAGAGAGAGAGAGAGAGAGAAAGAGCGAACACAGTCCAGCCGCCCGGCAAGCAGGAAGTGACGTCCCTCTCGGAACGAGGGGGCTGAGCGAAGAAATAGTACGAGTGTGGGAGCGAAGGAGGACGCGGCCGCGCAAGCACCAAAAAAAAAACAACAGAACAAACGTACAAAAAAAACGTACGGCGGGGAAACATTTCATGTTAGACCCTTTTGTTTAGTTGCCTGTCTGTTTGCTTGTTTGTTTGTTTTTTTCCGCGTGCGTGTGCGGTATGTGTGCCTGTGGGGAGGCGAGGGTGTCCCCGCTTTCCCGCAGGAGAATCACGCGCACAGTCCCTCCCGCCCTTCACGAGCCCGTGTGGCAAACGCCAAGCGTGTCACACAACAGACGATACGCCGCGTTCAGACTCTCCTGCCGTTTCTCCTCCTGCTGAAGACGCCAACGCTGCGCCTCCTCCCGCGTGCGTCGCTCCTCCAGCACCGCCGCGGCGTGCGCCTCGTCCCGCCCGCGCAGCTGCGTCTCCAACTGCTCCACGCGCCCCAGCAGCGCCGCCTCCCGCTCCCGCCGCTCTCGGAGCTCCGCCCGCAGCTCCGAGGTCTGCTGCCTCCAGTCGTTTACTTCACACCGCGCGCTCGCCTGCAGCGACGCAAGCCGCGTGTTGAACTCCAGCGCCATCTCCGCCAGCGCCTCCTCGACGGTCGTCACGCGCGCGAAAAGCCACGGCGGGGCTGTCGCGGTCGCGGTCGCAAAGTCTTCGTCGCGCAACGACGGCGTCGCCCATGCAAGCAACTCGGGCGGCTCCCGCTCCGCCGCGGCCCCACCCCATGGCCGTACCGCCCGCGTCTCCTCACAGGACTCTAACAGCGACGACAACGACGACGACGACGACGATAACGGCGGTGGCGGCGGCGGCGGCGGCAGGAGATCCGTCGGGGACCGCGGCCGCCGGCAAGTCGCCGCACACGGCGCGCAGCGGATGAGGGACAAACCCCCACGCGCAGCCAGGCGTCGCCGCAGCAACGCCCGTAGCTCGCCGCAGGAGACGGGCTCCGCCGGCGTGGGCCTCGCCTCTTTCCGGACTGAGGGCCCTTCAGCAGCAACAGCAGCCGGCGGCGGCGCCGCCTGCGCGGCAGATCCGGCGGGGCGCAACGATCCCCCGCAGACGTAGCAAAAACGAACAGGCCGGTCCGCCGCAGGCTGAGGGCAAGCGCCACCGCCGCTACTTCGCAGGCACACGGCCGCGCGTGCGCCACAGGCTTCACACCGCATAGGGCTCTCCTCCATGCGACCACTGCCTTCGGCGCAAAGCGGAGGAGACGCCACACAAAAGTAGGAGACAGAGAGGGCAGAGAACAGCAGAGCCGTAAGGGAAACGGGAACGACGACACCAACACCGATGGAGCACCAACCACATGCCCCCATGAACGTGTATACTCACAGAAGTATTTACTAAAAAAAGGAAAAAAAAGGGGGGAGGGGTCGTGTTGCGTGAGAAAACGTCGTTGCAGCACATTTGGTAGCCATATAGTACGAGCAACCCCCTCTACTGAAAAAGACATACAAGCAAGCACAAACTACTAGATGAGAGAGAAAGAGAAGGCAACCGGAAAAAAAAGAGAAAAATAAAAAAGATGGAAAAGGCTTCAGTACAAATCTAAGCACCTTTTTTGCATTCCTTTTTTTTCGCCTCTCGTTCTTTCTCTCGCTCTTCCTTGGTCTCTTTTACCGCCTTGGGGACAATTTTTTGCTTCGCTGCTCTGCCCGGGTGAGCAGTAGGAATCTCATTACGTGCATACGTGCGTAACATTAGCCAAGCAACGTACGCCTGTAAAGTCGGGGTGCGTCAGCAATGCCTCTACGCACTCCCACTTAGCTCTCCCTCCGTGAGAACATTAAGGCGTTGCCGATACAATTCGGCGCCACCTTCATGCACGGTGCGTGAAGTATTCGCCACGCCCCCCGCGGCGGCATCGTCGTCGCGGCGGTCTTCATTGTCGCCTGCCGCATGGCGTCTGTCCGCTGCCGCCGCGGCCACGCACTCTTCACCCTTGATGTGTAACAGGAGCTCCATGTTGGCAATGACCACCTCCAGCGTCTCCGCCTTCACCTCATCGCGGGTGCGCACCTCGAAGAGGAGGTTGTTGGCGCTCAGGCATGACCCAAAGCGTCGCCGCAGCAGCCCCCACTCGTGCTGCGTGATGGCCATAGCCAAGTTCAGCATCGTCATCATGAAGAAGAGGATAAACAGCATCGTCATGACATTCGCAAGAAGCGTGACGATGGGGTGCACCGACCGCTGGGCGTCCTCAATGGCGGGAAGGATGGCGTCGCCAAACATCACAAAGTAAAGCCCCACAAGGGAGAACCCCACGTCGGCAAATTCCCCGTCCGAGTGAGGCCCAAAGACGATGGAAAAGAAAAAGGCGAAGCCAACAAAAATGGGTGCCACACTCGCCGCGAAGACGAGGAGTCTCGGAATTACGCTCCGCATCGCTTGCACTGGAAAGTACATGTGTGGAAAGTACCGAAGATACGAGAGAACGCTCACGGAAAGAAGCAAACCCGTCAGACCCAAGAGAATACCTTCAACCGTGTTGTACAACTCTGGAGTGGGGATGCCCCAGAGCCGCGCCGAGGTTGCGATGCTGTACGCCAGTGTAAAGAAGTCGGCAGCAAGCGCAATATAATGCCAAGACTCCCCTAGTGAGTTTTGCAGTTGCTCACGCCAGGCATCGTAGAAGTCGGTGTACACGGTCTCCGGCACCAGTGAGCCGGCCTTTGGGATGTATTTCACCCGCTTCAGCTTCGTCTTTTGCGGTTGCGGGGGATGCGTCGAAGCAGTCGGCGGCATGCGACACGCCGCGGTGTCGTACTGCGCCCGTGGCGGTGCATCGGGGGTCGTCGCGTGCGCCGCAGCCTGCGCAGAGGCGCCCGCGTCATCTCCGTGGGCGAAGGAGCCCAAATTTTCCCCCTCCTGCGTGACGTCCTGCGAGACGGCAGTCTTTCGCCGGTACACCGCTATCCGCCGCAGTGCCTTCAAGCGCAGAAATACGTCGCATACGGCAAGGAGCAGCAGCATTAAAGTGAAGAAGAATCGTGGATACGCGCCCGGGTGAAAACGGCTCGTGACAACCGACACCACAAACTCCACCTGCACCAGACCACCAGGGTGAAAGGAGAAAATCTTCTCAATCGTCCAGTGATAGATAACGGTTGAAAAACCACCGACCGTCTCTTGGGGGTTCAACAAGGCATCCGTCAAGTGCCGCATTGAGGCTTTTAATCGAAGCCGCTTAACATTGTCCAGTAAGGGGAAGACAAAGACGTCATTCTTGTCCTCCCCGCTCGCGTCCAGTGATCGACGGCAGGGGCTGTAGTACAGGCCGGTGAGGTCATCATAGCGCGGGGCACACACCGCCCGCACGTACCTGTTCCCCTTCACCGCGGCGGCACGAAGGCCATCCTCGTCAGGCGATTTCGCTGCCGGGGCATCAACCCGGCGCTCCGCAGCTTCGTCCTTTGGCACCTTTTTGTCCGTGGCCTCCGCCTTGTCCTCCGAAAAGGGGCCTAGCGGATTTGCCTCTGTCAGCTGCGCTGTAAAGTGCCGCAGTGGGGCGGGGCCCCCGTACTCCCTCTGCGAGTAAAGGTACGCATCCACCTCCATTGTCACCGGCACCACACAGGCGAGCCTCGCCGCCGCACTGGCGTCGTCCTCCGTGGCGGTAGGGCAGGCAGAACCGCCTGCCGCCTCGCGCCCCAACGCCTGCCGCAGGTGTGCAGCCGTGTCCTCGGAGCCTGTATAGTAGTAATAGTTCAACTCACTCACGGAGGCGTTGGAAAGGGCGTAGTAGACCTTGACAAACCCCTCAATCTCGTTCAAGACATCGTCGATTTTCTGCAGGTAGAGTGTGGGCCGCAACTTAATATTTCCCTTATCCTTCCCAAGGTAGTTGTCCCCCGCAAACGAGTGGAGCACGGCCTTGCGCTGCTCCTCGCTGGCGATCGCCTCCGGCGTGTGGCAAAGGACGGCAATCAAGATGACAAAGGCAAGCATGAGACAGGTCACAACCAACTTGTACGGAAAGCTGCCATGGCGTATAAGCTTACGAATTGGGTCGGTGGTGAAGTCATCCTGCAGCAACCGGTGGTGCTCCTCGGTGCATTCCCCCAGCTGCGAAGAGCCCCGCGGCGAGAGTGGCGCGAGCGATGACCGCCTCAGCCCCAAGTCCGTCCGCCGCTGCTGCTGCTGCTCTCGCGAGTCCCCGTGGTGTGGCTCGCCGAGGTCCACATTCGTGGCGTGGGGACCCGCGCCTCCGCCCTCCCGCACCTCCCTCGCCAAGAAGGCCGAGGCAAAGGAAGGAGGTGCATGCCGCTGATGCTGGAGCTTGTCGTCCTGCTTGCTCATCCCGCGGTACTATTCCCTGCACGTGAGAAAGCCACAAACAAGACCGTTTCACCCAGACCTCAACCACACACTCACTCACCCACGCACACGCACAGATAGACAGAGGGACAGAGAAAGAAAAAAAATAAGGGGGATAGAGAAAGAGAGAGAGGGGGGGGGGAAAAAAAAAGGGAAGGTAAAACGGTTGGGTGCGGGGTAAGTGTTGACCCAATAATATATATAAATACACATGTATACAGCAATAACAGAATAACATGCATCGTTATGAAATGACAACAAGAGCAGCACCACACACACAGAGAGAGAGAGAGAGAAGAAAAAAAAAGAGGAGGAAAGAATATATAAAAGAAAGCAACCCCATGGAAATGCATGGTGGAAAGGAAGGAAGCGGCGCGAAATTAACGGAGCGTCATCATTCGTCACAGCACCGCCTATACATATACATATATATATATATGTCTGCGAATTAACCGAAGAGCCTCCTCACGGCATCCCCCTCGGCCCTCAAATTGGGCCCCAAGTCCGTCGAACGGTAACTTGCCTCAAGGTCCTCCCTGTCAAAGTAAAGATAGCGCGATAAGTTGAGCGTCTCCCGCACATCAAAAAAGTAATCTGTCGCCTCAGCAAGGTCGAGCAAAGCCACACCCTGCCCCGCCGCCCGCGCCAGAACAGTCCTGCGCAATAGCTCTGGTCGTTGCCGCCAGTACTCCGGCCAACTCTCCACCCCGCCGCAGCGTCCGCGGCTCAGTCGCCACTTGTCGTGAAAAAAGCGTTGAGAGTATCGCCCATTGGCAAACATCTCGCAGAGCCAACTCATGCCGTAGCGGCAAAGTGCCGTGTTGAAGCATGTCGCGAGTGCTGGACGCAGATGCATCAAACGACGGCATTGGTCAGCCGTAACGGAGTAATTCGGAGGCCTGTGCGTTCGGCCGCGAAATCGACGACTTTCAACATGACTCTCATGCAAGTAAAATATGCGACGAAGCGAAATGTTATTCACAACGTCCGTCCAATTGGCAGGGTCCAGGAAAACGGCACGGTAATGATGCCGCGCCTCAAACGAGACAACAGCTGTGCTCCCTGCATCATGGCTAAAGTGCAAAGAAGCCGCATTTTCCTTGAACGGCGTTGGAGCGAAATGTACACGCCATAACGTACCTCGGCCTCGCACAAACGCAATGGCCCGCTGCATTAGGGACGCAAATCGTTCCAGATTTATACGAACATTGTAGTCAGGCATGTAATTGTGCAGCCCACGCAAGGGTTGCTGTATCGACGTCTCTGAAAGCGGAATCTCACTGTACCAGGTGAGGCGCACCCATGGAATGGTTGGGGGGAACCAGTCAATATTCCCACCCGTGTTGAAGCGAGGATCCACGCGGATAAGATCCGGCAGCGACCACCAGGCGTCCGGCGTCGAAATGTTGCGTCGGTGAAGATGTGGCGAATGGTACACCAGCGGAATCGCCACGAAGACGGAGCCGGGGTTCATCAAAAAGAAGGTTGTCGCCAAGGTGCCCTCGTTGCAAACAAAAATGTCCGTTGCCAACATCATCTCCACCTGCTCCCTCGCACTGTGGCCCACGATACTCTCCAGCAGAAACTCTACACCACTCCGCGCCGATCCAAACCGTTTCTGGAGAAAAAGAAGAAGTTCCTGGTCATTTAAAATACCACGTTTGTCTTTCTTTTGGCATATCGACACGCGCAGCGGACTTTGGGGGCCCGGCAAGGCAGCAAAAGCCCCACTTCGGTGGGAAGGCTGCTGAGCCCCAGTGATGCGTACGATGTAGTGTCGAAAGGCGTACCACAGCGCGGGGGATCCGCTGGCCGCGTAGGCACTTGACACCCAACTCCAGCTTTTTGTGCCCGTGCCTGCCAGCAGTCCGCGGTAGACGCCCGAGGGGAGTGCCAAATCATATATCGCCGGTCGCCGAGACATGAACGCAAACGCCTTGTTCGAATTAGGGAGCCGATGCTGTGGAAAGTAACGAAACGAGGCAGCGAGGAGCTGCGCGTCTGGCAGGGCCTCAGCGAGAAACTTTACCTCGGCGGGAAATGCATGCGCGAGTGTGCGCTGGAGTTCCATAGAGCCCCAGAAAAAACCGAATAGGTCGCATAGGAGCGTGTGCGCAAAGTTCCATGGCGCCACAGTTGGAAGAAAGTACGCCACCAGCATATTATGATGCGGCACAGCGACCTCGTCGTGCCGCCCCCACCGTGCCCGCTGCGCCTTCTCGCGAGGGCGTCTGCCTAAAACGACTACTGGAGTGTAGGCAAAGGCCCAGCGAGACTTCCGCCGCAGCGTCTCCGCCTTTGCGCGTGGCAGCTCTAGCGGCCTCGAACTCAGCGACACGGGTGGCAGATTCAGCTTCCCTGCGGCCAGCAGTCGGCGGTGAGTGGAGGTGTTTTGAAGGTAAAAGAAAAACTTGTTCCGCCTGTTGTCAAAGTACACAAACGTGTACAGGCAGGTGCGATTGTAAATGGGGTAATAATAACTATCCATTGACCCCATCGTCATATCCGGCTCCGTTAGGGTCGCGATGTCCACCAGGTCTGGCGAGAGCACACCATTCACCGCGACATCCACGCGTTCCGTGGCCACGGCGCCGTCCGCACGGTCCCTTGGCCCATGCGCCGGCCTGCCCGCAAACGACGAGGGCGCCGCGGTGGCACTGCGTGGGTCGTTAAATTTGTGTCCCACGCAGTAGAGGGAGGAGTAGGCCTCGCCGTCCTCCGGCGGCGGGGCAGAGACGACGCGCCGCACGCCAGCCGCAGCAGCCTCATCCGGAAAGGCAGGGGCGCCGAGGTTAAGGGACACCAGCCAAAGGAAAGAAACTGCCGCGGCAAACGCCACGGTCGCCCGCCACAAGCACCTCGGCGACAGCCGGCATCGGCCCATGCGCTCCAAACCCACCGAATGAGTGAGAGAGTGCGAAGAGCGATATAAAATAAAATAAAATAAAAGGGCGGACTCGCTTATCTTTCTTTCCTTTCCTTGTGTTTGTGGGGGTGTAATTCCTCTGCTGGCATGTGATGCAACTCAAGGCAACAACAACAAGAAAAAAAAAAGTGCACATGTAATTTGTCACCCACGCCAACGGTGAACAAAGTCGTGGCTCTTCTTCGCACCTCCGCGGCAAATGACGACCCATGAAGTTGCTCTCGGTCCCTCCTCCTCTCTCTATGCGCGACCTCCATTTTCCCCACCCCTCTGCTGAAAGGTTACAAATGGTGCAAAAGATGCATTATTACACGCAGCAAAATGCTGGCTGGCGCTTGGCCATCTTTTTTTTCTTATTATTTGCCCCAACATTTTGCTGTTTGGTCCGCCTCGCTCCTGCTGTGCTCGCCGCGATCGTTGCTGCAGACGCATACATTCCTTCCACCCACAGCGGCGTGCAGAGACGCACGCACCTTTGTGTGCGTGTGTGTGTGTGTGTGAAGAAGGAGGGTCTGCTTCCCTGCTGGGAGAAAAAAAACAAACAAAAAAAACGACGTTCACTGGAGCCGTCAGAGGCGCCTTAGCTCTTCCTTGTCGGCGTACATGCCTATGGAGGTCAAGGCTGCACGCCTTCCCCAGACCTTGTCGGTGAGTGCCCGTTCCTCTGCCCGCCCCGCTTCCCCTTCGCACAGTCGCGAGTACCACCCCTCTCACGGCACCTCGAAGCGAACCACGCGGGCCTCTTCCGCAGTTCACGCGCCGCGAAGAAAAAACCCACGGCGTCCGACGAGAACACGTCCCAAACACCCTCCCCTCCCCTCCCCTCCCCCGGTGCGGCCGGAATGCAAAAGCAACGGAGACAGCGGGGAGGAGCTGCCGAAGCAACGCCAGCTGGCATCCAAACAGCCCCATCGTCGCACAGATGCTGCTCCACAAGAAATGAATTCACGGCATCGCGGAGAAGGGCTCCAGTCACTCAGGCCTCAACCATTTGGTTTTCTTGCCACCAAGCCCACCTCCTCTTGTGGCTTTCCGCCAGTGTTGTGATTCCCATCTTTGGCTTGGCCACCCACCTAAAAGTCCCTCACTCGACTCCTCGCTGCTGCTGCCGAAGTCCCCGTCAGCCATCCTGCCAGGGGCGGCTTCCCGGCCGAGAAGGGAAGCGGATGGGGCACTGGACGACGCATTCCAGCGGCGTCCTGGGCCACGTGCAACGCCCGTGGCGGTTGTTGCATCACGCAGCGCCGTGCTTAAGAGGGCTTCCTCGAGCAGCTGCGCCTCCGAAAAAAACGTGTCGAGGTAATCGTCGAGTGCGCCCTCATCATTCACGGGCTTCGTTGGCTCCGCACTCTCCTTCACGGAGGAAATGGGCTCCGCCGCCGGCGCCACAGGTCCTGTTGCACTCGTCGAAGTTGGCTGTGGCGGCGCAGCACCATTCAGGACTGTCGCGCCACGTTCCTGCTTGGGCGCGGAACGCACTTGAGCGGCGCTGCCGCGCCAGAGCCACCTTCGCGTCAGTGCTGGTTTATTTCTTTCCCAGTACGGGGGCACAAAGCGCAGCAGGACGCCGAGGCAGACAATTACGACTACTACGCCCAGAAGCTCAGCCAGAACAAGTATGGGTGGGGCCGGCACAAGGCTGCTCGCATCAATTGCTTGAAAGAAGGTTAACTCCAACTTCATCACTATGAACGGCACAAGGCCAATTCAGCGGAGCCTACGTGTCACGTCTCCCTTCAGAGATGAGAAGGCAAAAATAAATAAATAAGGTATGCATCGATACATGCCGAGAGAGGCACGCAATTATATATGTGCAGTTATACAACAATTCGCCGCCAGCCGTGTTTCACTCCCGAACTATCGGATTCTACCCCGGTGCAGCCTGTGGGGTCCTTCGCAGTTCCCCTCGTGAGAGGCGTCAGAAAAAAAACGGGGGAGGGGGAGGGGAACGGTAAAGCGAGGAGGCAAAGCGCATTTCGGGGCCAACGAGGGGCCACAATAACGCGGCAACGCACGCGAACAACAACAAAAAATGGAACAAAGGGAGAAAGACCTCTCATTCCAGCGCTCTCACGAAGAAACAAATAAAAATAAAAATGGAGGCTCATGCGTTAAACGTCACACACGCACACGCACACACCTCGCTCTATTCCTTCATGTTTGCCAACCTCCTTTACTTTATAGTTGGGCATTGGACCTCGTCTGGGTGGGTTGTTCCTCTACTCAAGCGGGGGCTGCCTCCAAAGAAGTGGCCCCAGAGATGGCGGCCACGCATATATAGCGTCACGGCGAGCAGCACAGTGGCTCCAGTCACGGCAATTATCCACCCCAATTCACGTTGAGTGTTGGCATGGGCCTTCGAAGCGGATGCGGGGAGGACTGGATGTAGCCAGGGTGGCGGCCTGGCCCCCTCTCTGTCCCGCCCAAGTTTAGGGTTCACCCCATGCATGTTTGGCGCCACCGCAAACGAATTTTCTACGCTGCCGTTGCGCTCCGCAAGAGGTATCCGGCGTGGCACAGCGACGTACCCTGGCGAACCTTCTTCCTTAACACACACAAAGACCCTTGGCTGTGGCTCCGTGTACGTGATAAAGGGAAAAGCGACTTGTCGCCAGTCCGCCTGGACCTTGCCGGTATCATCAAGGATGTGTCGCTCATTTTCACAGCCTTTTGCCGAGATGCTGAGAAACAGCGAGGCGGGCCACAGTGCAGAACTGAGCCACACGGTGAAGACGTGTCCAACAACAGGTCTACGGGGATCATCGCAGCACTCCGTGCTTACGTCATACATCAGAGGCGGCTGCAGACGATACAAAAATATTGCATGACGGCTGTACTTGCTTGGGCTTACCGACGCATCCTGTGTCCGGGCTCGCAGAATGTACGTGCCGGGCCTATCGAGAAGAATAGCTTTTCCGTCGTGCAGCCGCCATTTCCCGTCCGGTGGGGCAGACGGCAACGCGTCAAACGCTACTGCGGTCGACAGCGAAGGCAGGTGTGTTACAAGAAGCTGAATGTTCAGGTTTGCTCGGGACGTCGTGTTCTCCGCAAGCGCCAGCGTCACCGCCAAAGGACCCCGTTGAAGCTGCCCAACAGTGGGCGGCGTCGCCACCGGTGGGGCCAGTGAAGGTGACGTCACGTTGTACTCCGCGAGGACCACCGGGCTCGCCGTAAACGCGGCACCGGTCACTGTCGGCGCCGCATACGCCACCGCCCTTACAACGTAGTGCCCAGTACTGTTAAGCAGAAGCTCCGCGCCGTCAACAAAGCGGCGGCTGCGGCGTGTGGGAGCCGAGCCGTCTAAGGTGTAGTACGTGTCGGCGTCTGGCTGGCGGCGCGTGACTGTCACGCCCACCTCCCCCTCGTAACACCCGGACGGAGGCGAAATCGCGGGCGCCAAGACCTCCACCGCCGCAGCACGCGGAGCCGCACAGCCACACAAAAGCAGCAACAACAGCTGCAGCTGCAGCTGCGGCATCCCCGCAACCGGTATGTGACTCACCACCGCACGCGTCATCCGCCTTTTTTTTTTGGTACTCGGCAGCTTCCGCACACGCAAGCCACGCCCCGTGCGTCAGCGCCAAAACTCAAACGAGCCGCGCCTACGACGGACCCCACGGACTTGGAATGTATGGGTGCCTGATAAAACTAAAACGTCGCTGTGGACTCCGTCGAGCGGCACATTCCTCGACCCCTACTGGCAGCAAATCCCGTTGCGTGGGGCGGACACGAAAAAGAAAGAGCCACAAAAGAAGAGAAAAGGAAACAACGCCCACACCCGCATACGTACCGACACGCGTACGCATGCAGAAATAACTTCAAAAAGAAAAAAAACACACATCCGTCGAACGTACAAAGACGCAGCGGCGGCACAAAAAGGAGATAACGAAAGAGGGAGGGATGAAGTAAAGCACACATGAAGAAAGTGAAAAGGGAAAGAATGGGGTGATGGTAGACAGAGAAAAAGGAGAGAAAAAAAAAAGGCCTTTTTCTTTTTTGAAATTCTCAACACAAATACCCCCACATAAGAAAGCCACAACCATGTACATGCAAGCCAGTGAGACATAAATTGAAGGATGATCGTGAGAGTGAAGGTGGGGCGCGGAACTATCCGCTTTTTTTCCCGTCTCTTTCTTTTCCCTCTCGTTTTCATTTTCACTTCGTTCTTCTTCCCCCTCGAGCGTGAGTGCTTTGCGCACGTTTTTTTTTTTTGCCTTTGAAAGGGGTGGGGGACGCACACACAGACACACGCGGAGAGAGAGAGAGAGAGAGACGAAAAAAAGAAAAAAATAGGCGGGAACAGATACATCCCGGGAATAAGCGGCCAGGCACGAAAGAGAAGGCGAGTAGCAACAACCAACAACAACAAAAACAAGAGCGCGATGAAGAGAGAAAATGGGTGTTCGAGCACGCAGCACATGAGATAAGAATATCAAATGAAAAAAAAGAAACACTGCACATGTCACCAATGCACGCAAGCAATGAAAAAAAGTTGAGAATGACTCCAGCAACGTGGACGACGCAGCAACGCCACGGAGAGACGCCGAAGGGCCACACCAGGCAACCACGTCTTATGCAGCGTCGTATTCACGCCTGGTGCGGCTCACACATTCAAGAAGAGTACCCGCACCAGCACAAATCCCTCCCATCTCGTCTCGCTTTTTCATCTCCAACCACGCAAACAAGTTTCTTGTCCGTGTTATCTTCAGTTGTGCAACGCAGGGATGATAGAAGAAGAGTGATTAATAATAAACGAATCCCCATGCACAAGCATACACTATATATATATATATAATTGTGTGTATGTGTGTATATACAAGGATAGGTCAAAAGAATTGCATAGTGAGAGACAAGTGTACATTGTATAAGTGTCACTGGAGAATGAATCGTAAAAGAAATAACAACAACAACAAAAAACGCAGTGCCTTGACGGAGACGCAACCACCACAATATGTTCACACACACACACACACATACACACACCACGAAGGGAAGAAGAGAAGCAAAGAAAAAGCGGTGTGGGGAGAGAGGAGCAGAAAACCCCACGCAAAGGCATTGCTCTGCCGCCCACAACAAGAGTGGGCTTCTCAGTCACGTGCACTGGCAGGCTACGAGGAGCGGGAGAGAAAAAACGGGTTGCGAAAGTATGGAGGAGGCGACGGCAAAGAAAAACTCCCCACCATTGCACCTCGTGGAAGGAACCCACGCTCGTGTAATGTTATGGTTTTTTCTTTATTTTCCTTAGGGGCCACTCCTTGTGCAATTTCCAATCATTCCGCCATCCCTCCCCTCCCCTTTGCACGCACCGCACACCTCATTTCCCCCACCGCGCCCCCAGCCTTCTTCTTTTCTTCTTATTCCGTTCTGTTTCTCGATTTTGCAGGCTCTGTTGTTGTCATTGTTTTTATTCGTCTTACTCTAGAACGCGCGTCCAATGCTGCATGCGTGTTTGCGCTGACGCCGCAGCCCCCCTGTTCCCCTGCGGCTTTCCGTGTTGCTCGCCCGCCTGTGCATTATTCTACGCTGCCAAGACACGGCCAGCTGCGGCCGCGTCGTTGTCGCTGCTTGCACGGCTCACCGCAACGGCCCCACCAAGCCCCAGCAAAAAAAAAACAAGGTCACAAAAAAAACGGAACGCAAGCAACGGAAAAAAAAAAGGCTTTGCGCGTCTCTCCATGTAGCTCAACACATCAACGCCCCAAACTACCACACAGCCAGGAAAGTGGTGGAGGACGGAAGGAGAGGAAAAGAGAGCGCACGCGAGGGGGCAGGCGTAGAAGGGGAAGGGAAAGTGGAATGCAGAAGACAGTGTGGGGGTGGGTGGTGGGAATCTTTGTATTTACACCAAATTTGGCCGCGTCACCCCCCGTTTGCGCCGTGTGACCGCATTTCTCTACGCGCACCCATCGCAAAAGCTCTACAGACATCAATGGGGGAGAGAGCAAGCAACCACAGCTATCCTTCTTCCCCCTTCTCTCTCTCTTTTCTCGTGCTTTCTCCCCTGTCTGCCTTGGAGAGCATTCCCCCCCTTCACCCTGTCCTATCCACCTTCCCTCATTCTCTCTTATGCACATGCGGTTCTTTGCCTGAACGACGTGGGATTACGTTTATCTAATCTTATTGTTTGCCTGCTTGGTCGTTTTTTTTACTTGTTAATGCCTTCATTCGGTGGTTCTCCCCCTTTCTTCTTTCTCTCTCTCTCTCCCTATCCCTTCTTTCTCTTCCTTCTTCTGCCTTTTAAGCCTCTCATTTGCGTTGGCGCCTACGTTTGCTCCCCATGGGTGCGTCAGTATGCACTAACACATTCATTTCCATCCCATGCCCTTCCCTGATACTAACATATACCCCGTATATTTTGATTTGAGCGGCATTCCTCGCCCAGTTTATTTCTCACATGGCATGAGCACCCACACACCCACAGAGTGCCGCATCCGGGGGAAGCACACACACATCCCCGCCCACCCCTATTTCTAAGGTCACTCATACTAATACTCGCTCGGTCCACCTTTTTTTTTTGCCTTGGTTTTGTTGTTTTTCTTCTTTGTTGTTGTTCTTTCCTTTCCGGCCCCACGAGTTATTTGCCTCAGTTATTGGCGTGTGTGTGTGTGTGTGTGGATGTGGAAATTGGGCGAGTGGGTGGGCGGGCGGCGGAGCGGTGCGCCTCTGCTTCCTTCCGTTGTCAGCCGTCGAGCGGGGCTCGCTGCAAACACTTCAACCTCCCGCCCCATCCCTCCCGCAGTGGCCACCAGGAGGGTGTAGTGGGAAATACACAAGTACATACACTGAAAATCCAATACACACCCACATGTGTGTGTGTGTATATATATATATCTACATTTGCCGGTGTGTAAACGGGACGCGTACATTTGCCTGCTTCACTTATTTGCCTTGCTACAAAAAAGTGCTGATCACAACCCGCATTCATTATATCAAATACATATATATATATCCGCAGCTAAGTATAGCTAGACATATAGAAAGTATAGCTAGCCGCATCAACGTACCTGTTGAATTGCGCATTATGCTTCATCAACAGGCATTCGAAGCTTCTCTTCCCGTATGCAATTCACTGGGGTCCCAGCCAACAGTAAACCACGGGTGCTGCATGATCTCCTCCACGGTCACCCGCTTGTTGGGGTCTACGGCCAGCATCTTGGAGATGAGGTCCCGCGCGTCTGGCGAGAAGTGGCGGGCCATGCGGTACTCCCCACGCTCAATCTTTGTGAAGAGCGCATTAACGTTCTCGTCGTCAAACGGTAGGTATCCGGCCAGCATGACAAAGAGCACCACACCGCAGCTCCATACATCCGCCTTGACCCCGTCGTAGCCCCGCTCCTTGAGCACCTCCGGGGCGACGTAGTTGGGTGTTCCGCAGACGGTTTGCAGCATTGTGCCCCTGCCCGACGCGTTCCCGCGGTTGAGGTTACTGAGGCCAAAGTCAGAAATCTTAAGCGTGTCGTTCGCGTCAAGCAGTAGATTCTCCGGTTTCAGGTCCCTGTGGGCGATGCCCTGGGCGTGGCAGTAGTGGATCCCGGAAATGAGTTGGTGAAAGTAGCGACGCGCCGTCGGCTCGTCGAAGCGCTTTGCCGCGGCAATCCTGTCGAAGAGCTCCCCGCCCGTGACGAGCTCTAGGACGAGGTAGATGTGATTTGTCGTCTGCATCACCTCACGGAGCTCAATGATGTTTGGCTGATGCAGCATCTTCATGACGGCGATCTCGCGCTTCAGCTGCTCCTCCATCCGCTCGCGCACAAGCTGCTCCTTGTCTATAATTTTAATGGCCCACTCCTTCCCCGTCTCCACGTCGCGAGCGAGCTTCACCTTGGAGAAGTTGCCCGAGCCCAGCGTCTTGCCAAGCTCATACCTCCCGATGCGTTTTGACCCAGCCATCGCGCCTTATTCAGAGTTGTGTTTGGGTGCCTCGCGCTATTCACTGCTTTTGCTGTTGTTGTTGTTTTTCCCCCGCGTTTTTTGATTCCCCGCTTGGTGGGCGCCAGGCGCGGAATTCTTCTTTGCGGTAGTGGCGGTGGCTCCTGCGGAGTAGCGACGGCACCTCAGAACCCGCCGACCTTGCACCTCTCGATACAACTTCACACACGCACACGCACAGAAACACTGGGCCTCTTCCTTGTCGCTCGGTCTACACTACAGACTGAGCGCGTGTGTGTGCCTTTTGAAGTTACGGCCTCCGCGCCTTTCCTCACTGCCTTCCTTTTGTAACGCCTCCCCGCTTGAGGACGTTGCACACTTCCGCTCCTGCTCTGCTGCAGTTGTTGTTGTTGTGTGGTGTATCGTGCTGCGTTGAGCTGCGGCGGCGGTGTGTGCGTCTTGCCCTGAGCGCTTCCTCCTTCGCTTCCTCGCACGCGCACACGTTGCCGGGCGCACACACAGGCATACACATACAGAGAGAGAGAGAGAGAAAGGCAAAGGCCTCGTGAAAGCTGCAGGCACGTCCCCCACCCCAACCAACGCACGCGACACGACAAAAAAAAACACGCAGGCACGGCCACAGACAGAGGCAGACACACAGACACGGAAAGAGGGAAGAAACACACGCGAAGTACAACGGCAAGGAGTAAAAACTCAAGGGGGAAAAAAAACCACTCACCCCTCGTTGTGTATGTATAGTTTTAGTTGCAAGTAACCGCAATGGTGGCTTCGTCGCGTCGCTCGCGCCCAGTCGCCTTCATTTACAGGGAAAAAGCGGTCCTGTGGACCCGCGACGGAGGGAGAGACAGGCAGGCATGCATGCAACTCGTAAATTAGCAGAAAACATATACGATGAAACAACAACAAGAACAGCAGCAATAGAAGTCATCGGTGCACGCAAACAAACGCAACCACCACAAACATGAGCGAGCGGCACGCAGGCGAAACATTACGGCAAGAGCAAGGCCCGCAAAGCGGTGCAGCTAACGATCCGGAGCAGCTCCATAGACAACTGCCAAAAAAGGAGAGGAAGTGGGTAGTGGCAGTAGGACGTGCGAACACACACACACACACACAGAGGCAGGCAGAGAAAGATACAGAGATGGAAAGAGTGAGGCACCGCAGCACGCTTATTGATGCACTCCCCAAACCCTAGCATCGCAGCCCCGTTCCTCCGCCACCTCCTCGTGCAGAAGAATGTCTCCCACTTCAGTCTCCTCTCGTTGGAGAGAAGCAGAGAGCTCGAAGCACAAAACGCAAGCACACTTTACATTAAACAACGCCAACCACAGGAAGACGGCCCCCCACACAGGGACGCACACAAACACACTCACACCGGGGGCCAAAAGCGAAGACAAAGAAACAAGCATTCATCCAAAAGCAGAAGATTACATGACGCTACAGCACTTCGCCTTCGACTTCTCCTTTGATCCGAGGGGAAGCTGGAGAGACGGCACCGCCGCCGTGTCGCCGCATGTCTTTACCTCCGCATGGCACGCAGCGACCACCTCATCGACTTCCTGCGGCTTGTCGGGCACGGCTGGGTTGGGAGCCTCTGGTGCCACGACTGGCACGCTTCCTGTTTCCCGCGGCGTGGGAGCCGCGACTGGGGCGGGCTGTTCTGTCGACACCCTTCTTCGCGTACTGGTCTCCTCAGCTTCCGTATTCGTCGCGGTTTGCTGCTGTGCATTTCCCTCTGACACCCGCCTCTTGGGTTCTGACGCCTTGTGTTTCTCCTCACCCCCCGCACGCTTCAAAGTTTCTACCGGTGGTGTTGCCACTTTTTGTTCCTCATCCTTCACAAGCCGTTTTGGCTCTTCTTCCGTGGCCACAAGCTTCACTTTCTCAGACGGCACTTTCGCCTCCACCTCCTCAGCGCCATGCGCTGCCGCACTATTGTTAGTATCCTTTAATTCGGCATTTTTATCGTCTAGGTGAGCTGATCTCGTCGTCGTCGGCGCTCGGTGGGACAAATTGGCTTGACTAGCTTTCTTCGGTTCCTCAGCTACCGGCAGTGCCGCGCCCGGTCCGGCCACCTCGTACACGCCAAGGACAGCCACGGCCGAGGTGGAGGCGGACGCGGACGCCAAAGCCCTGTCCACAGCCGAGCCTCGTTTTTGCTCGTGGGGAAGGAAAGAGCGGTGGGACTTCCCTCCAGAAAGGAGCGGAGAGGCCGATGGGGCGGCGTCCGTGTCACTCTCAGAGGAAACGACGATTTCAGTGGAGCTTATGTACGCCTTGGAGTTACTCCGCTGTGACGAGGTGACTTGCCTTCTGCCCTCCCTCTTTTTGGCCGCGGCGACAGTAGCCACCGACGTCTCACGACTTGGAATCGCTGGCGAGGGCGATTTCGCCCTGGCGCCCTGGCTCTTGCCCTCTACCGGCGTCCGCGGTGAGAGCGCAGATGGGGTGGTAGACGGGCGCGGCGTGGAAGCCCTTTTGATACTTACACGCCTTCTGCCCGCCCCCGCCGGCACCGCGGCAGAGCCGTGCTGAGCAAGCGCTGAAGACCGCCTCGAGTTCGACTTGCTGGTGAGCGAGATTACCGTGGCGGCGTTTAGGTTCGAGATGCTCCTGCTGGATGGGTTGCTCACACTGTTTGAGCTGCGCCGCCTGCCCTCTCGCTTGGCGGCAGACCTGGCGTGACGCCTTCCTTTCGGCCCGCGCAGGGTGCTGAGTGACGGTCGAGCGCGAGCAGACAGCACCGGCGAGGGCGACGACACCAGTCTTTCCGGGGACGCGCTCGACGAGGAGACCTCAACGGTAATAAGCAGCGCCCCCGCATCACCCTCGTCTTGCGAGGGGAGGCGGGCGGCGGCCGTGTCGGCTCCCGGGGCAGCAGCGTCTTTTCCCACCGACTTCCCGGCGGTCCCTCTGTTGCACGGGGCCGTGCTGGCAAGCTGCTGGGGCCCATGCGGCGTTGATGTGGAATCGACCCGCGACAGCCCCTCACTTATGACGTCCTCCTCCACCCCTCGAAACGAAGAGGTGGGATGCACGGCCACATTTGCGTTTGACGCGGCTTCAGTGCCGGAGCTCCTTCTGTAGTGAGACGTGCTGTCAAGCAGCCAGTCCATCTGTGAGCCCCTCAGTTTGCTTAGTGGCTCACAATTCGTCAGCTCCTGCAGCTCCTCGTGCATGTTAGGAGTTCTGTGTTGATACTTTTCTTGCGTCTTTTCCTTTTTTTCCTCTGCTTCTTCCAAAGGCATTTTGAGCATGGCAGACGCAGGACACGGAGGAAATCTAATCTGCAGAAGTGTCCTTTATAATTTAACACTCTGCCCTGTAGTTTCGCCGCGAACGCACTCACTCTCGCGGGGTCCGTCTGTCGTTGCCCCCCCCCCCTACTTTTTTTTTTCTTGATGTTGTTTATTTGTTTGTTTGTTTGTCCCCCGCTCTGTCCAACACGCACGGGCGCCTCTCCTTCTCGGGCCCACTCAAGCAGCTCTCCGCAGTGCGGCGGGTGTGTGACGTGTGTGGCGGGTGCCGGGGCGAGGGGCGAGGGGAGGGTTGCGAGAAGAAGCCGATGCGCAGCGGTGGGGGGAGAAGAACAGCGGCACAGAGGGAGCACAAACGCATTGAGGCGAAGAAGCAAGCAAAGAAACACACACACACACCGGCCGACCCCGTTTTTGCGGGTGCGTGGAGGAGGCACTCAATCCAAGACAAGTAGGCAGAGAAGCAATGAAAGAAAGAAGGGGTTACTTCAGCGGGTATAAGCAGCGGCAAACCGCAGGGGCGCCGCACGCGGTTCCAACGGGGTGTGTGAAGGTGGGGAGGGTTTAACGCACCCCTCTGAGCAGAGAGACGAGTACACATAAAAATAAACAGCAGCCAAGAAAAAAAAAGAATAAGCCTAGTTTAAAAGGTGAATTTTAAGGGGGAAACGAGGACAAGTAAAATGAAGAGTGAAACTTCAATAATGAAAACCCACACACTTGCCTCGTTTAGTTGCGTTCGCGCCGCTGGAAACCCGCGCGCGCATGCCTCGTCTCTTCTCTCGCTCGCTGTAGCGGATGCTGTTGTGTGGGTGAGGGGAAAGGGGGGGGGGCTTAATCCCTCTCATTTGCCCGCTTCCATCGGCCTCCACGTCCCGACTATTCCGCGTTACTGTATGCATGCGTGCATGCGCCTCCGCTACCACCCCCGCGTGTGTGGGCGGCGGCAAATAAATAATAAACACAAACAAGCAAAAACTACAAAAGTAAACAGGAAAATCGGAATGGATTCAAAGCTGCAGACATCAGCACACACACACACACACAGGAATAGTCGCGTATATATTTATTATATATGCACAACCGCTGTGGATGGATCGGCGTTTCTTCGGCGCAGCCGCTGCTAGCTCCTTGTAGCCGTTCTTCTCGTTTTCCATCCCCGCCACATCTCCTATGTGCTTTGTCTGCGTGTGGGTGAGAGTGGTGGCAGCAGAGACGGAGGGTGAAGCAAAGAGGGTGCGGTGCCGGGCGCAGCGGCAGAAGAGATCCACGGGGGTGTCTCACATGCACACACAGAGACACACGCACACACACAAAAAAAAGTAATGTGAATCACAGCTTTCCGACTAAATCCCTATAAGAAAGAAAAGAGAAAAAGAGAGGCAGGAAAGGGGATCGTAGCATCCACGCCAGTTGTGGCGAGGTGTCAATGGAGCGCCATGGAGCAGCAGCGAAGAGGAGGGGAGAAGGCAACTGGAACAGCAAGGCACCACAACAAGCTCAATGATATATAAATCTACGGGTAGTTGGATAGCACGCTCCTTAAGAATTGCATAGCCGAGGGTGGCACACGCATAATCCATGCAAAATCATTTGTGGACCCGGAAAAAGCCGCCGCCGCCGAATATAAAAGAAGAAGTGAAACGCAAAGTAAAAAAAAAAGAACGAAGGCGGGCGGGAGGCGGAAAATGGGGAGAAAGTTGGCATTCCGGAGGAGCACAATCACGCACCACACACATCCAAATGTTGCCCCCCCCCCCCGGCCTCACTTCCCCGCCGCCCTCTTTGTTACTCCCGCCACACCCACTGTTCTCCTGCGTGTGGCCGGAGCGGAAAAAGGGCGCGGTGCGAGAGAAGCAACAAAGCGGGGGCCACCGACAAGGCATGACGCAACGAAAAAAAAAAGCACAGGAAGAGGGGAGTAGGAAAACGCAAACGGCCACACACGGAAGAGTTCTAAAAACACGCAAAAGAAAAACAAAGCAAAAAAGGAGGGACATGCAGGGAAAAGAGACAGGATGGGGGGGGAAAGGTCGTGTGTCGGAGCAAAAAAAAAACTTACAAGATACAGTGTGGAAAGGCAATACGTATTTAGGAGCTCCCTCTCATGTGTTCGCGTTCCCTCTTCCTTCGCTCGCCTCCGAAGTGGCTTCCATCCCCACATTTGCTTTTCGCATTCATTCCACTCTTGTCCATTTCCTGCTCGAGGCATGTCACTGCACGTGTCCCAGGGCCGTAATATATTGGCCTCCCTCCTCCTGTCTTTCTGTATTGGCTTCCTTTCACGCATTAGTCGTAGCCGCACACCCTTCTTTTTTGGGCAGCCAGTTTTTTTTGGGTTTTTTTTTTTGCGCCTACGGCACTCCACATAAATCCTCCCTCCTCTCACTTGAGTCCCCTTTGGCTTTTCGTTTCTTTTTTTGTTTTTGATTCCGTCTTCCCTCCTTTCTCTAGTTCATCTCCACCAGCTTTGCGTCCGCCGCCTCTCCGCCCCTACTCGGCCTTCTCTCGTCTCCACTCGTCAATCCGCCATTTTTTTGTTGTTGCCCCCAGAATTTTATTCCCTCCGCCTAAATTTCGCTTCACCCTCCTCGTTTCTCCAGAAACTGTCTTGGTTTTGTCTCTCGGGATTCCTGTGGAGAGTGCGGAGGACGTCACTTCTCCCCTCTTTTTCCTGCCGGCGTGTCTGTTGCACTGCCTCTTGCCGCCCACCCGCAAAAAGATATAAAAAACACAAAAAAATTCTCTCTTTTCCTTTTTTTTGCCTTACTTTTCCTTTCGGTCCTTTTTTTTCCTTATCTTTGGCTGTTTTGTTTCCTTTGCTTGTTGTTGCTGTGTTTTTTATTCTTCTTCTTCTTCTTCCTTCACACATCGTCCACTCTCCTCCTCTTTTTTTTTCTCCGCTTTTGTTACTTTGTTTGTTTGCTTGCTTGCTTTTTTTCCTTTTTGCTGCCTTCTCGGCTCAGCAGCAGCCGCCGCTGTTGCTGCTGCCGCCGGAGGGCCGGTTGGCGCCGGAGAGGAGGGGTTTGCTGTTCGCCGCCCCACCGCCGGCCCCGCCGCCCTGCGCGGCCAGTCGCTTCTTGATGTCCATCGCCATGCGGGTGAAGGCCTCCTCGACGTTCGAGGCCTCCTTCGCGCTGGTCTCGAGGAACGGGATGCCGAGGTTGTCGGCGAAGTCCTTCGCCATCTGCGTGTCAACGGCCTTCTTCAGCACCAGGTCGCACTTGTTGCCGACAAGCAGCTTGTTTACATTCTCGCTGGCAAACTTGTCAATCTCGGAGAGCCACGTCTTGACGTTGTTGAAGCTTTCCATGTCCGTTGTGTCGTACACGATGATGATGCCGTGGGCGCCGCGGTAGTAACTACTTGTGATGGTGCGGAAACGCTCCTGCCCGGCGGTGTCCCAAATCTGCAGCTTCACCACCTTGCCATCAAGGTTAAGGGTGCGAATTTTGAAGTCCACGCCAATGGTGCTGATGTAGCTCTCTGTGTAGCTGTCGTCGGCGAAGCGGAGAAGAAGGCACGACTTACCCACGCCACTGTCGCCAATGAGAAGCAGCTTGAAGAGGTGATCGTATTCCGCGGACATTTTCCCGCCTTCCTCTTCTTCGAGTGCGGGTGTGGGTGCTTTTGTGGCTGGGGTTTTGCTGGGTTGGGTTGGCTTTGGTTTGCGTGCGGCTACGAATAACCTGCTCTGGTAGGCGTATCCACCTTGCGACGGCGCGATCACTCTCTCCGGGGCCGCCGGGGAGGAGGGAAGAAAAGAAAAGAAAAAAAAAATAAAATGAAAATAAAAAGAAGAAAAAAAAGCTCTCCCGCCAGGAGGCGCGCCCACGGAGGCAGGTGTGTGAGGGAAAAGCAAGCGGGGACTGCGCCCACAGGCGGAACTTGACAGACCGCGCGGCGGCGGCGGCGGCGGCGGCGGCGGCGGCTTTTGTCGTTCGCCGTGAAGAAGCAAAAACCGCAGAAACCACAAACGCCCCACAGCGAGGCGGGAGAGGCGGCGCCGTTTGCAACTTCCCCGGCCTCAGCCCCGCACGTGGCGAAGCGGTGACAAACCCAAGGGAGAGTGAAAGACACAACAGGAGCACCGCAGGGGCCTAAGAAAAAGAACCAAAGAGAGAGACTGCATAGTTTGAGAAGGCGTCTACGCGCGCAGGAGCCGCGCAAGCACCGCAAAAAATAATTGCGGTCGCATCTGCACGCACAGTAAATAGACACCCGGAGGCGTCCAATGATGTCTTTTACTTTTTTGATGGAACGCCGTGGCAGACACCGCCGCCAAGGAGCACCAGGGGCGTGCACCTGGCGCCTAAGCCGTGGGGCCGAGAAGTCAGTCAACGGGTTTGCGTCGACTCCGGGTGTGGGCCAAAAGAACACCGGCACAGGAGCCCGCGGGAACGGGGTGGTGGCGCCCAAGCGAGGGCAATCTCCCAATGAGACGGCAAAGACGAAGGAGACAACAACAGCAACGACAAAGCGAAGAGCCTGCGTAGACGTCGCCTTTTTTTCCCCTTTTATTGTTGTTGCTATTGCGTCTTCCGCACCGCCCCAATTTTGTCTACGCAGCCGTCATTACTTTTATGCGCTTTTGCAAAGCTCCTGCCTCCCCGCCGAGGCGCAGAAACACACGGTGTCACATCCAGCAGTCACCCACGCACCGTTCGCCGCCACATCTCACGGCGATAAGCGCAGGACTGTTTCCAGCCTGTGCTTCCTGGAATTCCTTGCTCTTTGTGAGCCAAAGCTGCATCCGCTGGCCTACGAAAGAACGGAGCAAGAAGGGAGGTTGAAAAAAAAAAAACTCTTCAGGAAGCTCATTGCAACGCGGAGCATATGATGACTCATAGCTTCAAAATCCCAATTGTGCAGTTTCATTGGCGACGCGTGCGCATGCACGGAAGTCGAGCCTAAAGTATTAATATGTATATATATATATATATATATTTTGCAGAGAAGGGGAGAACAAAAACGAATAGAAAGAAAAAAAAAAGAGGCGTTGGCGTGGTTGGTCCTGCAGTTAGTACGACTGTCAAGGCGGAGTCCGTCCTCTCTTCAGACTGAGTCTCGTGGTACTATTCGCTGTATTTGTGGTAGCAGCGGCAGAAGGGGGAGAGGCAGCGACCAAGAAATAAAAGGGGAAAAAGGAAAAGGAAAAAGGCGACAGACAAGCACACATATAGGCACCATATCCACAGCAAGCAGTCGGTCATGTGTTTTCTTCTTCCCTTCTTTCCCCCTTAGGCTTCTTTATTGGTGCTCTCCTTAGGGTTGTTTCCACAGAGAAAAAAAGCGGGGTTGCGTCCTTGTTTGCCTCCTCCTTCGTTTCCCTCCAAGGCCTTCCTTATGTGGATAAAAACAAAGATGCGCGGGGGGGCGGCTCATGTGGTGGTAACTGAGCGACATTACACGTAACAAAGTGGCGCTGTCTATACTAACTGGAGATCGTTTTATTCCTGCTGATGCTGCGCCCTCCTGCCCCATCCGTTTATTCACCGCACCACACAGTGGATCCGCGCCCACTTAACTGCCCGTCCAAAGTGTCGGCGCGGAGGCACCCCCTCTACCGCAAAAACCATTCCACGTTGCGGGCCTACAACACTTAGACGGATTATCGATTATCGTTACCAGTACAGATATATATATGTATATATATATGTGTGTGTGTGTGTGGTCACAAGCGTGAAAAGCGTGCCTGTCACTGTCAGCCTCGCTGTGGGTAGTGTCGAGTGGGAGAAGAGCTCTACACGCGAACAGGTGACCAGACGTAATTCCCCCCCCCCACTCCACTCCACTCCACTCCACTCTTTCACGTTTCCTTTCTCCGCACAGCATCACTCCCCGCGTCAGGTGCACCTTTGGCCCTTGTCCCTCGTCGTCAAGTTTGTGTTACCGCTGTTTTTTTTTCCCCTCCTCTTTGCGTTTTATCTTCTTCTCCCCCGTTTCTCCCTTCTGTTCGTGAAGTCTCTGCTATCATTGGTTCCCCTCACCCTCACACAGCGCCGCCGTGGCTGCTATGCCATTTCTTTTCCTGTTTCTTCCTCGTTGCTTTTCCTTTTAAAGTTTCCCCTCCTGCTGCTGCAGCCCTTCCGCTTCCTCCAGCCACACCCTCGCTTCCATTTCTCTTCTCTTTTTTTTTATTTTTACTATTTGTTCTTTTCTTGCGTACTCTCTGCTTTTTTAGGCCCCGTTGGCGTGCAGGGTGAACAAAAAAAAAACAATAGTAATAACAATATGTAAATTATTTTTTTTTCTTTTTTGCACCCTCCACGCCTCCCACCTCCACACGTCCTCGTTTCCCTCTGTCTAAGGTACACCTGCTTTCTTACGTGTTTATCAATTAGTTGTGTTAACCTCCTCGCCCCAACGGCCTCACCAAACACGCGCACGCACGCACACACACAGACATGTGTGTGTGTTTCCATCAAGCCTCCAGCCAAAGTCAGGCAGAAGATGTGCGTGTGTGTGCATGCAGGTGTACGGGGCACACGCCTTCGCGGCATCAAGTAATGTGGAAACATTTTACCTCACCCTCCAATAACCAAGGTAGAGGAAAGGAAAAAAAAACATGTAAATGAAAAGGTTCACTTATACAGGAAACAAGCAGGTGCGCTTGAAAAGAAATCTTCGCCTCTTGTGTTGCTGTTGTCAGGGAGAGGGAGAGAGAGGGAGAGGGGGGCGGTTATCGCTGTGTTCCACAATGCTGTGACCTCTGCACCCCATCGTTTTTCCCCTGTCCACTTCCTGCCTTGTTGTTGCTGTTGTTGTTGGTCAACCCGTATATCTCCTGGAGGGGTCCGTCCGTCTGTTTTTTTTTGCTTCTTCTTTTTTGTAGCCTTAGCTGCCACTTCATTTTCCTGTCTCCGCAGTCATCCTCCCTCTCCCGCTGTGTTATATATAACAGTCGTGGATGGACGCCGTTTATCTTTGTTTTGTTTTTATTTGCGTGCTTGTTTTTTTTTTAGATTTTTTTTCCCCCTTCTTCTTCTTCTTCTCATCTGCTTCCTTTTAATTGCCCTTTTCAGTCACGACGCTTGCGGTAGGCCGGGCTGCTCGATCGCGACCGGCTACTATAACTGCGGCTGCGTTCGCGGCGTCGGCGGTCCCGCCTGTCGCGGCGGCGGTGGTCCCGGCTGTCGTCTGAGTAGTAGCTGCTCCCGCGGCTAGAGCTGGAGCGGCTGCTGTAGCTGCGGCTCCTGCGGCGGCGATAGCGGCGGCGGTCGGGGCTATCGCTTCTACGGCTACGGTGACGGTGGCGACGACGGATGGGGCTGCGGCTACGCTTCTCCACGCGGCCACCGGAGCGGGAGTTCTTGTTGTCGCGGCTGTACTGAACGGAGAGGCGGCAGTCGCCAATGTACTGATTGTTGAGTTCGTCAATCATCCGCGACGCCTGCGCCACGTCCGCCACGTCGACAAACGCGCACTGCCCCCGCCGCCGGAAGCCGGTGATGGGGGCGACCTCCTCCAGCTTGCCGCGCAGCTCCTTATCGGAGATGGCGCCGCCCGCCGGGCCAAGACCGACAAAAAGCGACGTCCTGCCCGGGTTGGCCCCGTTCTTTTTATTACTGCTGCTGTTGTTGTTGTTGCTGTTGCTGTTGGCCGGAGGCCGCTCCTTCTCCTTGCTGCGGCTGAGCTGCACCGCCATGCGTGCCTCGCCAATGAGTTTCCCGTCCAACTCCGACACAAGCCGGGCGGCGGCCTCCGGATCAGGCACATCTGCAAAGGCGCAGCGGCCACGGATGCGCACGCCAAGCACCGGTGCCACCTCCTCAAGGCGCTCGCGCAGTGCCTCGTCAGAAATGGTGGAAGCGGCGGGGCCAAGTCCAATAAAAACAGATGTCGTCGCCGGGGCTGGGGCGGTCACAGGCGTGGTGTTGCTGTTGTCATTGTCTTGGCTGGCGACGTGGGGTTGCTCTTCAGCGCTGTTACCACTTCTTGCCTCGGACATCCTCTCGTCGATGTGCTTGTGAGTTTGGGCACGGCCTTCAAGAAGGGTACGTGGGAACGACTCACCGGCGCCAAGCACACGCAGAGAGAGTGAGAGAGAGAGAAACGCCGTGTAGGGCACGGCAGCCAAAGTGAGAAGAGAGAAAAGGGAAAAGAGAAGAACGGCGGGATGCAGAGGCAACGGGCAACGCACACGAGCTCCAGCGGAGAAACGAGAGACACGATGTGCGTGCGTGTGCGTGTGTGTGCGTGGAGAAGGAGCGAGCCAACACCTCCGTGAGAGGTGGGCGTCTCTCCCCCAGGACGAGTAGAAGCAGAGAAACGAAGAAAAAAAAACGCTGGAAAATAACGAAGAAAAAAACACGCAGAAGAAAACAAAAAGAAAACAAACAAACAAAAAAAGTAGAAGGTAGTTTGCACCAGTGGTAGCATTGAAAACATTGGCGACGCTTCCCGCACATGGGGGGGACGGTCAAAAAGAAGAAAAGAAAAGAAAAGAAAAAAACAAGAAAATAAAAATAGGGCATTGAATGGCTTTTATATTTTTTTTTGGTTTCGTTGTTTTTGCCGCAGTTCCCTGTTTACGGAGCCCAGTCGCTGGCGTCATGCCTGGCGGCACGGGAGGCACACACGCCGGGAGCGGGAGCGAGACGCTGCTCCTTGTGGACCGCAACCGCCGCCTCCACCCGTCCCAAAACACCCGGAAGCGAACTTGAACGATTTATTATCGCGGTACAATTAAGCAGAAGAAAACAAAACAAAAAAAAAACACGCACGCACGCACCATCCACGCAGTGTCCGTCGCCGGGTTACTTACGCACACGTACAGCACATGCACACAACTCAGTGAAGTGGCGGCAAACAAAATTAGGCGAACAGCGGGGGCGAAGACGGGCAAAAAAAAAAAAAAACAGAATACGGCCGCGTGGTGGGGGAAAAAAAAAGGGGCACAGAAAAAAGAAGGAAAAAAAAAGCGGGAGTAGGCGCGTCGTGCGGATAGAGAAAGAGCGAGGCAAAGAAGGGAATGCGGGCAGAAGCAGAAAGAAACATTGTCGACAAAGACGGAATAGGCTTGCACAACGTTTTTATTTTATTTTGTTTTTACTT
>NW_021704205.1:37442-38050 GCF_003719485.1 Trypanosoma conorhini | reverse complement strand
AATCACACTCTTTAATATATATAATATATATACATACATACATACAAGCATACATGCATGTGCAGTTCGTTTCTTTTCCCTTCTCTCCACCAACACACATTATTGAAACAGAAGGAAAAAATAAAACAAAAATCACTTCAACTCTTATTTTGGCTGAATTGATACATACATATAAATATATATATATATATATATAATTATACTTTTATCTTCTCTCTTTTTGCGTGTCTGTTTTCCTGCGGCCTCGCGGCGGCGGCTGGTGCACTCGCGCCCCGCTGGCCGCAGCCTCCCCCCTTCCGGCACGCCACCGCCGCCCAACGAGCCGCCGTCCCGCGTCGGCGGGGGAAACACAAACGGCCTGGTGGCTCTACCGCACACCGCGGCGGCATCGACGAGAACGCCGAAAGGAAAACAAACACACAAAACAAAAACGAAGTAACAAACCAAAACGAAAATAAAAAAAAAAGTCCTGCCAAAGCGATCGCCGCCCTTCCTCACCCCATCCCACTCACAACGAAAGCAAACGAGCAGAATCGAGTGTGCGAGAGGGCAGAGGGAGGGCACAGGGGGCAGGGAAAAAACACACACAGAACCTAAAAAGAAAAAAA
>NW_021704205.1:14823-37030 GCF_003719485.1 Trypanosoma conorhini | reverse complement strand
AAAGAAAAACAAAACATTCCTCCATATCTCAAGACTAACAAACCAAAAAAGGTAAGTGCAAGGAAAAAAGGAATTAGTTAGCAGAAAACAAAAAAAACAAAACAAAACAAATAAAACACACACACTGCATGCACCGTCCTCGTAGATTGGGTTCCTCAGGATATCCATGTGGCTTGTTATTTATTGATATAAAGACTATCGGAGAAGAATCCAACACCGTGAATTGAAGGCTCGTTGCGGGCGGCAAATACAAACAGGGCAAGGAGAAACAAACTCCAACGCTTAACTACACTCACCCGCTGCACAGCAGAGCGCTTCCTGTGTGCAACACGTCCTTCACTCCCCGTTGCATGACTCCAATTCACCGCGTGCCCCCATAAGCATATATAACCTTATTTTTCTTTTCAGTCGCTTATTTTGTCCGCTACCGTCCCCACTGAAGCACATATATATATATATATATATATATATTTCACTCCCGCTCTGGCTCTGTGCTCCATTTATTGCTCCCAAGTACCTAAAAGAAAAATATATTGCGCTACTCGGCGTACCTCACCCATCCAGTAATGGTTCTCTTGTCCGCCTCGGCGACCTCGTAGATATCCTCCTTGGTGTTGTGATGCATGGGAATTTCACGAGAGTAGTTGTGGTGCGGCGCGGGCCACACCTTGTTGTCCCAGTTCTGCTCCGCTACAAGGAGAGACTCGCTCTTCACAGCCACAACCACGGCAACGTGGCCAAACGGAAAGCCACCCTCCTGCCGCGGGTAGATGAGGAGGTCGCCAACGCGTGGGGCGGAGCCGCCATCACGGGCTGAGACGTTGTTGGCATACTTGAGCAGCGGTTTGGTCGAGCCGTCGAGAAGCTGCACAGAGGTCAGTGACCAAATGTCGGCGGCCCCCGCCACCTTTTCAAAGGACGCCGGCACAGGCGTCCCACGAAGCATCCAATAGCGCCTTGCAAACTCCACACATTGCCACCCCAACCCTGTGAAAAGCTTGTCCTTGCCAAGGAGAGTGCTGTTTTCCTTGCTGGAATAGTCTTCGTTGCAGTTGCTGTACGCAAACACACCGTTTGTTACACCAATTATGCTGCCAAACGGCGTAACGCACTCAGGTGTGTTGGAATTGACATTATGCCAGCTTTCACCGTGGTAGTGGACCCCAGAATACAAAATGCCGAACACGATAAATGCCAGGAACAATAGAGTGAGCACGCCAAAGGACCAACCGGCCACCATCGTCAGGGTCGCATTTACACGAGAGAACTTCTTCCTCATGGCTTCATCGGCCTCATTGCTGTTGATCTCCACCTGCTCACTGACGAACGCGTTGGCTTCTTTGTGGGTATTGTGTTCATCGCTCACATACATTTCTCTTGGATGCATCTCTGTCGTTGGCTCAAAGCCGTGATTGTGGGCGTGATCCATTTTCTCTTCACCGAAGTGTGCATGATCCCCCTTCGTAGTATCCATATGCGCTGATACGCAGCTGGAATGGTATCCTTGCAAGGTGAGTGCGACGGGCCCTGTTCTGCCTTTGCTGTTTCGTCCTACTTCGCCGAGGGAGTCACAATGCAGTAACCCCTTCTTCGCAGGAAAAGGAGGTTGTAGCTCGCAGTGAAACGAAAAGAACTCGGTCAAGAATAATATCCCTTCCTTTCGTAAAGGGAAGAAAAAAAAATTGAGCGGGGTGGGGGAAGCAGTGGAATAAACATCAACGAGGCAACCCCAAAAAGTGGGAGACGCACAAGAGTAGGGGAGCTAGAGAAGTGGATATATATATATATACCACGAATGCATGTGAGAGGCACCGACGTTCACGGCGTTGCGTCGTGGGGAGAGCATCATGGGCAATGAAAAGATACACAAAGGGCCTAAACACACCTCATAGTGCCCAAGTATTACTTTTTTCTTTGTTTCTCTTTCCCACTTTTTTTTTTGCCCTTTTACCCATTCCTCGTTTTGTTTCTGACTGTTCCTCTTTAGAGCTACGCCTCCACATTCCATGTTTCACCGCACTTGAGACAACGCACGAAAACCGCCATGTTGTCGTGGGCCTGCACCGAGTACTCGTTGGCAACCGCCTCGCGAGACCCGCACTCGGGGCATGCGTAGAGTGTCGTGAAATTCGTGAAGTCGCTTCCATCCGCCAGCGGGGACTCCGGCTCCGCCGGCGAGCGCCCTGACGCCTTCTCGCCCTCGGCCTCAGGGCGCCGCAGCAGAGCGCCCGGGTTGCCGGGGTTCGCGACGAGGTCCTTGGCGGCGATGGAGCCGTCAAGCAGACCGCGGCGCAGCGCCGTGTTTTGGCTGTCACGCAACGTGGCGAGGGCCTCCTTGCTGACGTCCTCGTCGTCGACGGCTTCGAGCTCCATCTCAATCTCCTTTGCGACGACAACGGGATCGTTGATTGTGTCGTACACCTCCTCATCGGTGAAGCAGGCCTCCAACTGCACACCCAATGCGCCCAGTGAGAGGCCTTGGCGCTCTGAGCCGATGGTTGTATCATTTGACGCCAGCTCTAGCGCCGACTGCGCACTCAAACGCTGCTGCGTTGCAGGCGGAAGCTGACGGAACCAGTACGTGAGAATCGCCGAGGCCAGTGAGACGACGCGGACCGGGTAGTCCTTCGTGAGGAATTTTCCCACAACAACGCCAATCTTAAGACGACGGAGTTGGTCAAGGGTGATGTTCATGAGTGACAGCGGGGAGAGTGCGTCGAGGAGGGCCTCCTCCGCCGCCTCGCTGACGGAGATGACGCCGCCGTGGTCGCACGCCACGGCCAACGTCTCCAACTTATTTCGAATGATTTGAAGCGTCGTGTCGGATGCCGCTTGACGCTTCTCGCGGAGCACGTGCTCCAAGTAGACAGCGTCATCTTCCTGATGGGTGGGCACATGCTGCGCCTCCCTGTCGTATTGATCCACGGCGTCGGGGACTCCCGCCTTTCCAGACTTCTTGCCGGTGCTTTTGCTCCTTTTCGCGTCATCGTCGCTCCCGCTTACGTCCTCCGTGCTCTCGCTCTCACCATCGCCGCTCACCTTGTACTTACGCTTGTCCATCTTCCTCTTTTCGTGGCGGGGCCGCCGCCCTACGGGAGGCGACTCACTGCGCTCCCGCCGCCTGTGTCGCTTCTTTTCCTGCTTCGCTGTTCTATGCGCCGCATCCCCCTTCCGCACGTGCGCTCCTTTGCGCTCGTCGTCTCTGTCCTCAGCGGCCTCCTTATTCCTCGCTTGCGCCTGCTGTTGCTCGTAGACGCTCAGTGCCTCCTCGATGGCCGCGGCGCAGTCGGAAGTTTCTTTTCCCGCCTCTATCAGCTCCGCGTCTGTCGCCGGGTCGAAACGGATAAGCTCCTCGGCGTTGCCGCCGTTTGCGAACGCCACGCTGGAGGACGCGGAGGGCAGGCAGAGCACGCAGGTGTCGTACCCCGCAGGCACCGCCATCTCCAGCGTGGCGGGGTCGAGCACTATCCCCGGCCACCACGGGTGGCCCGGCTGCTTCAGCCAAACGAGCGTGTTCAGCGGGAAGGCCATCGCAGGTCTACACCGCGACTCACGATGGATGCAGCGGATTCACGCAAGAAGCGAGAGGCGCGAAATCTGGCAACTATACGTATACGGCGACGCAGGTATAATGCGGGCGTCGTGGGGGGACGCGAGCGCTGCCGAAGGCGTACCTTGACTCTGAGCAATTGGGGTGGCAGATGAGAGAGGGGCTTCGGTGCGTCCCGGGCCGCTCTGCTTCAGATCCCGAAGCCACACGATTGACGCCACTGGAGAGCACCGGCAACGTCCGTGAAGTTCCGAAGGACAAAAAAAAATAAAATAAAAATAAAAAAGGAGGCCGAGCAAAGAGTGCAGAATGCACGGTGTAACGCGCATCGCAATTTCGCACTGTCAGCGGCAGAGGTAGGGAAGTGGAAGGAAAAAGGACCGCATTAGTTTTTCCTTGTGTCTTATTAACGGGACGGACTCACGCGAGACAAATAACAACAGTCGGAGAAACAAGAGGGGGGAAAAAACAACAACAACAACAACAACAACAACAAAAATAGCATCAGACAGCGAAGGGAAGTGGCCTCACCGCAGAAGTGGATTATGGTAACAAAAAAAAAGGACGGTGAAGGGAATAGAGCAAATACAGCTATGTGTGCATGCCGCACATGATGCTTCGGCTCATTTCTTCCCAGTCTTATCCTTAACTTCTCTCTTATTTTTCATTTGGTACGGCTTCCTCGCTTACTTCGTCAGCACACACCGGATGTCATTCACGTCTCCTCCGCACCACTACACACACACACACACATGTGTACCCATTTCTCCTCTCCATCCTTCCTTCCCTCCCTCTCTCTCGGCCTTGTATTACTTCCACTTGTTTCTCTTCCTGCGCGTCGTTCCTTGCCCTCTTCCCCCTTCATATCCGCTCCGCCCTGAGACCGTTCGGTTACTCCGTCGTCCAAATGTACTTGCACTCGAGGCAGGTGACGAATTTCGTCGTGGGCTCATCAGCCGACCTCGTCTGCTGTTCGTAGTAGGAGCAGCGGTTCTTTCCACAGTTCGGACACTTGAAAAGGCTTGTGACCGCGATGTTCGCCAGCTTTAGCTTCTCCTGGTCCTCAATCATCTTCGTAATGCGAGCCTCCTCCATCCGCCTCTCGTCGTCCGTCATGAGGGCGGAGCGGGGAAGCTTCAAAAAGTCCTTCCCGCTCAGCGCGCGCGTCGCCAAATTCCGCCGCAGGTGCGCCATGCCTGGCTTCTCAAGCTGCTCCTGTAAATGCTTACGGTCCTCCGGCTCCACCACGTCGCGGCAGATCTCTTCTGCAACGGCGTCCAGGTCGTCGAAGGTGACGTTCGGAATGGGTGGGTCGGTGGGATTGTCTAGCAGCTTCCGTACGCGGTGGACAAATCTCGTCCGCACGCGCTCGCCATTATCCACCGGCTTCAGCACCGGTGCAGCGGAGGCCTCGTTGGCCTCGGCGAAGGACGGTGTGCCAGCCACCACAGGGCTCAGCAACGCCAACTCCATCGTGCTATTATTGTTGGCATCATCCTGTCGCTTTCCAAGCCGGTACTGCTGATGTCTCTTGATGGCGTCTATCGTCTCAACAGGCATTGCCCGCGCCCATGCAGAAATAATGGCCCGCGACAACGGCCACAGCTTCTCCAGTGCCTTTTTGCCCAAAATGCTGCCCACGGCCACGCCAATTTTTGTTGTCTCCAGCTGTCGCACCGTGACGTTGACGGTGTCTAAATCGCACAGTTCAATGCGTAGGGAAGGGAGGTCGCAGGCTGACACCGCCTCGTTGATCCGCCCAGCGATTTCAATGAGCTTATCGTCGGGTAACAAATGCAAGTCCGGCGCAGCGCCGTGTCGTTCCTCTGACTCCGCATCGCGGGCACGCTTGGTGACCGGACGCTGGTTGGCCGCTGCACCCCCCGCTCCGCGGCGCACGGTTTCTGCGGCTGAAGCAGGTGCCCCTGTTGCCGTCACTGCCGCGGCTGCTGCCACATCGCCCGCCTTTGTTGCACCAGCGCGATCCCCCGCTGCAAATTCGTACTTGAGTGGGTTCGCCGTCTCGTCCGCCTCCGCCCGACGTATCGCCGCGAGTAGGTCGGCGTCCCCCGTGACGGCCTTCTCCGAGGACGTCTCAAAGAAAGTGATGTTCGCGCTGGAGCTTTGAAAGTGCTCAAGGCTTGCCGGTGTTGTGGTGCCTTCGTAGAAGTAAACGGTGATGTCGCACCCCTCCGCACGGCTCTGGCCGTTCGCGCGAAGCTCCTCGTCGCTGACGATGCGGGCGGGCCACCAGTCGTACCCCTCCATCCGCACCCACACACGGTCAAACGGCTCATACACCGACTGAGGCCCCATGGCTGACGCTCTGGACGTCCTCTCTTTCTCTCTGTATGTGTGTGTGTGTATCTCTCCCTCTCTCTCTGGCTGCCGTTCCCCCGTTTTTGCTAGCTAAATCAGTGGAGCCCACACGACACCTTTTTGGTCCCCCCACTTTGTTGCTGTTAGCTTTTTTTTTCTTTTTGTAAAATGCCAGACTGGACGCGTTGGGGTTCCCGCGCTTGGCGGAGCAAAGACACGGCGGGCGGCAGAGAAGACAACACGGACGGCGTGAGCGGGAGAGACACGAGAAGTGGTGGGGCCGGGCGAGCAGGGAGGCGGCCCGCTGGCCCCCGCCCGCAACCCCCCCACAGCAGCCCCCCGTCAGTTCAAACTTTTTCCAATGGAAGCGTGCACACAAGTAAATAAAAGAATGTTCGTTCATTCTTTGCCGCGTTGCCTCCCCCCGTTTTTCCGTCCCTCACGCCCATACACACGCTCTACCCACTGCGTCCCTGCGTACACGCAGAGCACGAGGAGGAAACCGGGTGAAAGAGCACGTAAGCAACGCCTGTGTCCCAAGCATTACCCCAGCCCACCCACCACACACAGAGACACATGCATGCATACACATATGCAGGCAGTGAAATACAAACGGAGAGAGAGAGAGAGTGAGAAAGAGTTACACCTAACAAATATAAAGACGAGTGCACTACGTCCATCTTTCTTCTTCTCTATTTGTCGGTGGCGCAAACAATACGTGCGTGTGCGTGTGCGTGTGCGTGTATGTGTGTGTATGTAATGCTTGGGACACATCTTCCACCATCGTTTCCTAGAAATTTCTTGTACAACTCTCCGGCACACCCCACAGGCACACACAGCGGGGGAACACAAAGAACGAACCAACAACCACACTCTGCATCATCATCTTTCGTCCCTGCAATCTTCCAGAAGAACTACACCTGCTCTGCTACTATTATTCCTACCTTACAACCACTGCCGCTGCTGTTTCACTGCGACGCCTAGTAGTTCGGGTTCACCTTTGTCTCCAGCGCGAGCGCGAGTGGCGAGTTGGGGTCGATAGGTGGGAAGATGCTCTGTCGACCAAAGAGCGTGCCAAAAATAAACAGCAGCAGGAACTTGGTGAGGAAACGAATGTCCCAAATGAAGTTCACAAAGCTGTACGTGCGGAAATACTCTCCCGAAACCAGGTAGCGGCACTCGTCAAAGAACCGCACGACGCGATAGTGCAGGAGTTGCTTCTGTTCGTAGACGTAACGCTTCGTGCTGCTTACTGCTGCATCGGTTCCATTGGCGTCGTGCTCCGCAATCGCCTTGGCAATACCGGCGTCAACTGCGCTTAGCTTTCTCGCCGAGCGCCGCTCAAGCTTGCAGGCTAACTTACAAAATGGCGCCAGGAGCTTCCCCGCGGCGGCGCACTTGGAAGACGACATGTATCTCGCTTTCTTCTTGTCTGTTTTGCGATCTCCGCTGTTCCCTTCGCCACCGTCGCGTGGAAGCAACTTGTGTGGATGTGCTGTGTAACTTACCTAACGGGTAGGGCGCCTACTTGGGCCTCCTGCTGCTCCTCTTGTGTGTGGGCAAGCAAGGGCGACAGCGGGGTGTGAAAGCGAGGGAGAAGGGTGGCCAAAACAGCGGCCCCAGAGCAGCTTCCGAGGAACTGGAAGCAAAAAGAGAACTTCTCGACAGACAGGCTGAGTGACTGAGAGGAAAGAGGGGGGAGTGACGCGTGTCAGCTAGCAAAGACGCAACCGCCGCGTCTCGTTCCTTTTCCTTTCTCGTTTTGTTTTGTTTTGAGTTTCTTTTTCATCCTTTCATTTGGCTTCCGTTCGCCGCTCCTCTTCGCTTTCGCGGCTCAGGGCCACGCCTCACACGCCGAGGGCGGAGAGAAGGCAAATGTGGTGCACTCTTCCTCACCCAGCGGCACACACAAACAGAAGGAAAATAAAAAAAAAGAAGAGAGAGAGGCATTCTTTTTTTTTGATTGTTTTTTTTGTTATTATTACTTTTTGTTTTTGAGACCCGTCACTTCCGTCAGAGCGGTGCCGCGTGCAAAGGCGCCCATGCGGGCACCCTCACGCACAAGTCCCGCTTCCCTATTCTCTCCACGCCTCTCCTCCCCCCGCTTCCTCGACTCCCCCGTTTGTGTGCCTCGTTGCTCGCCCTGTTTGACGTCTACCGCCGTCGCTTCTTCCATACAATCGACTCCACCTGCTCAACGATGACTTTTGTCACTGTGCCAATTCCCTTCGTGCGCCCCTCGCGGAAGATGAGCTGCTGCCCCACCTTCATGAACTCCGGGCGGTAGAGGAAGTGAAACCGCACGAGTGACCGGTCACCAGTGCGGAGGACCTCCTGCGCCACGTACACAATCCGGGCCGACTGCCGCACCGTCGTGGAGTGAATGACGGGCTCGTAGTTCACCAATATCGTCGTGGAGTGGTAGAGAATCGTGACGTCCGCCTCGAACTGCCAGTACGCCGCAATCGGGTGCTGCGGGTCGGCGAGAATGTTGCCTTTGCGTATCGCGGCACGTTTTTCCTTCTTGAGGCAAAACGCGGCGTCGCAACCCGCCACCGCCTGCTGCTGCTCTCTGCCCTTCACGTGAATGGACTTGATGTGCACAGTGCGGTACGCGCCGTGGCAGTCTGGGCCGAGCAGCACCGCGTCGTTCACGTGAAATATCCCCTGCGTCACAATACCCCCAACCACCGTGCCGACGCCGTTCACGAAGAAAGTGCTGTCAATCACCATTTCGCGGGGCAGCGTCCGGGCCTTGCGCCAGTCCTTTCGCACGGGGAGAAGGTTAAGAAAGCGGACGAGAAACTGTATCCCGTCCCCCGTCACGTTGCTCACCTCAAAAATAGGCACAATACGGTCCACATGCAGGTTTTTAGCGGAGAGCACGATGTCATCGACGCGGCGTACAGGGTACGGCAGCTTGCGCACTGTCGGAATTTTAAGCAACTTATGAATACTCGCCAGCGTCTCCTGTCGCACGTTCTCAGGGGTGGAGTCAATGCGAGTGACGACCACGAAAAAAGGGACCTTGAGGGCGAGGCAGAGCGCGATGTGTTCCTTTGTCATGCGCTGAATGCCGTTGTTGGCGCTAATCACAACACAGGCGTAGTCGGGCATATTCCGCGTCATGCCGAGCACCGTCGTCTTGAGGTACCGCTCGTGACCGGCGAGGTCGTACAGTGTGAGGACCTTGGCACTCCGCGCCACCACCTCCTCCGTCAGCTGCCAGGCGGAGACTGCGCCCCCGCCCCCGCCCCCGCCCCCGCCCGACCGCTTCAGTGCGGCAACGGCGTAGTTCACCACCTCCCCCGTCGACGAGAGTCCGAGGTGGTTCTCACTGACGCTTGAGGTACGCCCCGTGGCCGCCTCGTGCTTGTGTTTAAAGACAAAAGCGCGCGCGGAGCCTCGTCCGTCGTCGCGGCAGCCGCGCGTGAGCACCGACGTCAGGGTCGATTTTCCGCTATCCACATTCCCGCACATGGCAAGGCGCAACTCAATGTGCGTTTCCGACTCACTCTGTCGCAGAAGAAATTCCTGCGCAATGAACTTCGCCTTTCGATTACCAGTCCCACACTCAACTCCACTACCTCCGCCCCCATTAATACTACTAATACTGTCAATGTTCGCTTTGCCGTCGCACGGGCCTTGCACGCCACGCGGCTCCTCCACCAGCGGCATACAGCCGGCACCAAGGGCCTTCGCAGACGCCCGCAACTGTTCTACACGCTTCTGAAACTCATCCATGCTGCGACCGGCCACGAGGACAAAGCATTCGCCTTGACCCTCCGTGATACTCGCCGCGATGGCCTCCTCGCTCAGGTCTCGCTTTCCCATGAAAACTCCCTTCGCTCCGCCTGAGGACGGGGCCGTCGCCAAAGACACCATCCCAGGCTTCTCCACGCCCGAGGCCGGAGCCCCACTGTTTTGTGGGTCGACGTGCCGCACGACGCTCTCGGCCGCCAGTTTTTTGCGAAGCGTACTCAGCAGCGCCTCGCTGTTTTCCTTCAGCGTGTGTGCACCCTTCTTGGCGCTGAGCGCCTGCACAACAAACCGCACCTCCGTGGCGTGCAGTCTGCCTGGACGCGTGCCACCCTCGCCATTCCCCGCACTCCTGCCACTGGCGTCGGTGCCTTTTTTCGCCTCCGCGAGTTGTCGCAGCCGCGTGAAGTCGGCCTTGACGGCCTCGCTCTGGCCGTCCCAGAAGACCGCAATGACGAGGCAGCCTACCTTCGCCGTTTTGGCCGCGGCGGCGCCGTCAGGGCGGGTGGTGTCTGCCGTCACCTCCTCCAACGCCCGCTGCGCGGCGGAGCTAAAGCGGCGGTCGTCGCCGGAGGCCGCCCCGACGTCGCGCAGCAGCACCTGCGTCAGGGGCGGCGTTAGCCCCGCCGCCACAACGTCCCGCACCCACGCCGCGAGCTCCACCGCCTCGGGCTCCGCCAAGACGAGGCAAACGCACGGAGGCGCGGCGCCCGTACTTGCACCCTCGACTCCGGTACTAGCTGACATTTGATCCCCTCGCCGTCGTCTCGTCGCTCTTCTTATTGTTGCTCGCGCCGAACACGTCCTCCCTTCTTTCTGTGCGCCCGGAAAGGCGAGTAGAACACACACGCCCACACAGAGAGAGTCTGGGTGTTCTTGTGTGTGTGGGTGTTTGGTAGCACAACTACAAGGCAGGAATGGAGACAAATGAACAGCAGGGATCAGACAGCAAGCACGAGGGCGGATAAGACCTCCCCCGTCAGTGCAGACAGAGAGGAGGAGGGACAGTGCAATCAGCAGACGCACTCTACACTCCGGTCGCATTGACTGAGCAGAGCGCCAGCTGAGCGTGGGGGGTGATGACGGTTGAATGGGGAAGCCGTCATGCAAGAAGGGAAAAAGAAAAAAGAGACGAGAACAAGTAGCTAACGACAAGCGCCAAACGTGTATAGTTTTCGTTGCAGGAAGTAGAGAGGCGGGCCGGAAAGTAATGGAAGGGATGAGAGTTGTGAAAGGCCAATAACAAATCAAAAAAAAACACATATACACATTGGAATTCAACTTCGACACGTCACACGAAGGACGAACTCAACCTCCCTCTCCCACGCCTTCACTGCTTGACTCCGTTTCGTCCTCGTCGGTGTTGTTGTCGTTGTTGACTACATTGTTTTTTCCCCTGTTTCGGTTTAATTCTCCTTGTGCGCCTCGTGCTTTCGCCTTTGCTTCTTCCGCGACGCGCCTACCCCGCAGGCACCACACGCGTCCGCCCCCCTCTACTCGCTCCCTCCCCTCCCCTCCCCTTCCCTCCCCACCACCAGCCGCCCAGGCAGGTATTGCACACAGATGCCCAACCAAAGCGAGCCCAAAAAAAAAAGGGACGAGACGACTTACGTCTTTGTCGTCTTCGTCGTGTCCGCGGTGCGGTTCTCGAAGCTCAGCACCTTCACCGCACCGCTGTCGTAGCCAACAAGGAAGACCGGCACGCCGGGCTGCTCCTGCCTGAGCGCCGTGACGGCGCCAAGACGAGAGGTTTGACTGCCAGCCACAATCAGGCCGTGGTACTCCACAGTCACAATGCGGCCGTGTTTGACTTTGTCAGGCGGCAGCCGCACCGCCCGCCAGAGCGACAGACTGCCGTCGTCGTGCCCCGTGAGAAGAAGCTGCATGCCAGCGGCCCACTCGGGCGTGTCGTACGTCGTGACGGCAGTCATACTCGCGATAAACGTGGTGCCGTTCTCCACGGCAAAGCCAACCTGCCCCTTTTCGTCCTCCAAGTGTGGCGCGGCCTCGTCCAGGCCGGGGAGAGCGCCGACGCCGTACGGCTCGCCGTGCCTGTCAAAGATCAAAAGGTGTCGACGCGTGATGATAATAGAATTTGCACTTCTCGGGTCAACCGCGGCCGCTACCACGACAAGGTCGACCACGTCCACCGCCGGAAGCAGAAGGGCGGCGTCGAGCAGGTGCAACTTCGCCGTGTGTCGATGCTGCACGCACCACACAACCGGGCTGTCCGTGCCACTTACCGTAAAGCTGATAATACGGCCAAATTTGGCGTTCAGCGCAAATCCCGCAATGGGGTGCGTGTGGTGGCACAGCGTCGCGGTAAGCAGCAGCATGCCATCACTTCGGGTGGGGCTAAGACAATGCACCATGCCGCTGCTAGACCCGAGCAGAATTAGCGTCCCACGACAGCCCACACAAAGGGCACTCACACTCGCGGGAATGACGCAGACCAAATTGCACCGCAGAGATGACAAGAAACAACCTCTCGTGTTGTCAAACCGCCTCAACACATGCTCACCATGACTCCAACAAAGTACATGGTCCATGTCGTCCACCGGTGAGACGTACTTGTAGCAACACATCTTTAGTCCGCTTCGAGTTGTGGCAAAATCAATTACAGCGCTCTCATGAATGAGAATGTCATCTGCAAGGCACTCAGGTAGAGCCTGGAAGCTCCCTGGCACTGGGTCCTCCAACGTGTACCATGCATGTGGGGAGTCTAAGGCGTGCATAATCATCGCGAGCACCTTCGGCAATTGCTCTTGAAAGGCCGTAGTGTAGGTGTGCCCAGTGCGTCGCACAGCACCGCTGGCCGTGGAATTGGCACCACCCGTTCCACCGCTGCTGGTGCTACTCGGGGGATGGCACGGCTCCAGCTCCCGCTGTGCGGGATGCCGCTCCTGAAACAGCTGCATTGGCGTTTGCCCAAAGTTGTCCACCTCGGCGATGATGACGTCGGTGTCGTGCGGGTTGTCACACTTTTTTAGCGCCTGGAGCACCTCCTCGCCGTACGTCATGCGCTGAAACACGTTGTAACTCTCCACGGCCAGCCTGCCGCGGCGGCGGACACCGAAGATTAGGTCAATCCAGCGATGAATGTTTTGCACGACAAACTCACTCTCTAGCACGTACCGCATGACAGAGACAAACACCTGCGGCGAGCCCTTCGCCCAGGGCGGCAGCTTCACATCATTCACGACCGTGCCGTCTGACTTCTCGCCAAACGCGCAGTGGTTTGTATTTACAAGGAACATGCCATCAAAGAAGAACTCCGGCACCAGCTCCTTACAATCGGTAGGGCCATTTACGCACGATTGAAAGGAGGCCTCCACAGAGTCAAACAGACGTGTGGCTACGTCAAACTCGCCACCTTGGAAGATGCGGGCAAATGTTGTGAAGGGCTCCACACGAATGAGAAAATGTAACACCCCTCCGCTTGTCGAGTAGTGCGTCCCATGATGGAATGGCTGGACACTTTCGCCCTCCGGCGCCGTCTCTTGCATCTCCACCATTTGCTGGTATACCTGCATCACCTTCTGGCGTCGCTCCTCTGTCTGAGCCCCCATGGGAAGGGAGAGGTCACGGTACGTCTTCGCGGCGTCCAGTTCAAGTTCGCTTGACTTGTAGTCGGCAAGCACCCATGGATAGATGGGGTATTGGTTAAAGTCCAACCTCGTACGGCCCGCCACACGATTGAGAAAAGTGAGGTAGTCGTAGGTGGAGACTGAGCCTGCTGCCCAGCGGATAAGCATCGACCGAATCCTCGCGGCGCGTTGTGCGTGCTCATGAAACTTGCAGCGTTGTGTGCCGAGGACCTCCTTCAAGACTTCCAGAAACTTGTCCCGGGCAGACGTATTCATCGACTGCTGTGCGTCTACCAACGACAGCATTGGTCCATCGGCGTACATGAGTTTAAAAAGAATGGCGGTGTCCTGATGCATGTAGTACGCCATGCGCACACTACGGAAATTCTGCAGTAAATACACCCAAAACAGGTCCCGGTATGAATTCCCCGATGCTTGTCGAACCGAGTGTGCAATTTTGGTCCCATCATGGAGTTCCTCCCTCTCACGCCGCCGTCGCTCCTTTCCAGCACCGTCGGTGAGAAAACGCTGCAGCTTGCTCGTCATGGAGAGTGCGAAGCTCGATGCAGTTAGCTGGTAACCGCCCTTGGCCTTCGAACTCTTCGCCACACTGCCGGTGGTGGGGAAAGCTGGCTCACCTGCCTCTTCGTTTGCGCACTGGCAAAGAACAATGTCCCCCGCCACCGTAATGCGGGAGAACCCGATCAGCTTCAACGTGGTGTCAGTCAGAAGGATAAGGCACGGGGTGGCGTGGATGCCCTTGATGCGGAACCCGTTGCTGATGAACCGCAGAACCTCATTCGGCTCGAGCAGGTATCGCAGCAGTGAGACCGCGGCAGGACTCACCCGGCAGCGGCTGTCCACAAAAGGGGCCGAGCTATGCAAGAGATAGGGTCGGCAACGCATAGCAAAGGGCTGCACCAAGGCGGAGACGTGGTTGAGCTGCTGCTCACAGTTGTCTGCGCTAGGCACCAGGGAGGCGGTGTCCTCTGTAAAACGATCTGATAACACCGTCGTGTAGTTGCAGCGGGAATCTAAATAATTCAGCGCACGCACACAGGGGCTGGCCTGCTGTAGGGAACACTGCTCTGTCACGAGCCAATGCAATTGACACGGCTTCAGTGGAGAGATGTGTCCGACGCAGGAGGAGAAGCGGGCGGTGTACACCTGAACAAGCTCCGCTCGTCGGTAGCTATCCCCGACCTCAATCGTCTTGCTGTAGGCCTCCTTGAATTTGTTAATGCGCTCCACGTACTCACTGCGGTCCTTCAGCATGGATTTGTACGCGATATCCGCCTTTGTCTTGGGCCGACCGGACATAACGCCGTCAACAGTAGTCATATTCTCTTGGTAGTACGCCTCAAAGGCGGCAACAGCCGCTGCCTCATCCAGTAGAAGGAGGACTGCCGCAAACTCCTTGTACAGTGAAATGCGTTGCCGCAGCGCACTTGCAGAGAGTGCCTTGATTAGCTCCTTGCTCCCTCCGTACGTGTGCATCATAAGGCGCAGAGTCAAAATGGCAAGCTCTTTCCGTCGCCGCGCGTCCGCCTCATTCATGGAGGATGGCGGCAGCGATGTATATAGACGGAGGAGCACCCGCAGTAAGCACTCAAGCATGTCCTTCATGATCCACTGCGGGCAGAGCACGCGGCCCAAGAGCATGTAAACGATTTCCATCTGTTCAGGGGTGACTCCGTTGAGTGAGGGCCGGTTAAGCACGGCGATGCAGCTCTTCACAACCTGTGATCGCAGCAGCTGCTGCGAGCGGTGCGGCCAGGCGGTGGAGGCCCACCCAAGCAGCCAAACAAAATACGGAGAGAGGCTCGACAGCGGCATCACATCGAAGGAAACAAAATGCACCAAGAGCTCATTTAGCCGACAGACATTGAAGACGAATACGTCGGATACAGAGTCCTGCGACGAATTAACCCGTCGAGCGCGGTGTTCCAAGCCACTCCCCTTCAGCGACGTGATAAAAGAGGCTTTTGGTTCCACGAGGCCCTCGACCAAGTCGACGCACACCAGCAACTGGTCAATGACGAAGTGCGTCAAGGTTGCTGTCAGCTCCTCGGCATTTGCCATGGCGCCAGTGACCAGCATCAGCTGAAACAGCAGCGCACCACAGGAGCCGTATGTCTCTCCCCCAACCCACCCCCCAGTCACAGGCAGATTGAGCAGTGAGGCAAGAATGGTATGGGACAAAACCCCCACAGCAGACTCCTGCAGGGACTTCGTCGTGGAAGAGGGCAAGTTGGTTAAGGGCGCAAATGCGCCTATCGCCACATCCGCACTCACAGCCTCCTCCAACTCAGAGTGCAACGTGCTTCCTTCAACAGACAGCACAAGTCCTGCAAGTCCAGAAGCGAGATCGCCGTCAGCGCCAGAAGAATTGCCAACGCCTGGCATAAGCTCCAGCTTGCTCTCACTGGCGCTTGCAGCACGCTCCTCCATGCTTTCAGGCAACGATGCCGCCTCCGTGGAAACGGAGGCAGCAAACAACGACGGCGAACGGGGTGCGCATGGATTGTCCTGCGGAGAGGGATTTGACAAGAGCGACCTCGTTTCCCGCTTGCGGGGTTCTGTAGGCGGTGTGGCTGTTGTAGGCCTCTGCGCGTGGTGCTCCGCTTCCCCCTCTTGCCTTAACTTGGCGACCGCTTCCTTTCTCATCGCCACCTCCTCCCCCTTCTCCTGCTGCCGCCCCTGCCGGTGTGGTTCTTGTCGCCGTATTCGTTCCTCCCCCTCGCCTTCTTCTTCCGCCGCGGCGTCGGCAGCACCAACGCCATGCTTGACCGCATCGTCCGTGCCGGTGACGTGCGTCAGCAGCGCGGACCACACCTCGTCAGAGGGCTTTGAAAGCTTTGCAGAGGCTTCGCTGCTTCCCGTGGCCTCCGTGTTTATCGTCGACCCCGGCGAGGTGGCGGCGGTAAAGGACGCAGCCCCAAAGTTGCGGGACCGCAACTTTTCCGCGCATCTTGACAAGACGGCCTCACGCTGCAGGAAGGTCCCAAAGAAGGCGAGGGCCTCAATTTGGTACGGTGAAAGTGTGCACGGTAAAAAGAGACCCTGCTTCAGCGGGAGAGTCTGGAGCGTGCGGAGGATGAAGAGGGTTTTTTCCGAGTCGGCATCCGCGACCATCAAGGGCGCAGCACCACTCACACGCTGCAGCAATTTGCTGTATCGCCTGCGTTGGATGGCTTTCCAGAAATACACACAAACACGCAATGCAAGCAGCGCCCTTCGATGTCTGCCAAAACACGGGAACGTCGTCGTGGCGTCCGCCGCCACGTCACTGCTGGAGCCATCCTCATTCGGCGACGATTGCCGCGACGCCACTCGGCCTGCCGCCGCCGCCGCCGTGACACCGGCTTTGGTCGTCTGGAACAGGAGACGCCTGGCATATATCTGAAGCATGAGTATGCTGCACACCCGCGCCAGCGCAAAGGGTCTGTGCAGGCGGTAGGAGCAACAGAGGCGCCGCTGCATCACCGAACTGGCGCCACATGGTCGGAAGCACGCAGGCGTGGACAACGCCGCCGTCAAATGCAGCGTGAGAACCTTGGAGAAGATGGGTGCCACGACGGGGTCTAACAACGGCGTTATGGAGTCCAAAATCCCGACCAATTGTTGCAGGAGTGGGTGCTTTGAGGAAAGGACGTCAATGCGCCTCTCCGCCCCCACACTGAGACTCAGCAGAAGCAGCAGCAAGTCCACATTTAGGCGGTGTGGGGAGAGGGCCTCCACGACGGCGGCGGGGTGGTGCATCACCTGCTGACGCAGGTCCATATTCGATCGCAGCGCCTCAAAGAAGAGTCGAGTGGAGTAGACGACGCATGAGGCGTCCGCAAAGCGTGAGACGCAAACGGCGTACCAATTGAGATCCACAACGAGTCCAAAGGCGGCGAGGAACGTGCTACTGCTGCAGCACTCCACAAGACTGCGTAGAATTAAAGGAGTGAGGTCGCACGCGCCATGGGGCGACACGCGCGTCTCCGCAAACCGTGGCTTGGGAAGCTTGACGCGCAGTGCGGGCTGCAGCTGGCTCGCCACCTCCATCTCCCCCGGCGTAAGCACCGCCGCGGTGGACGCCACAATGTGGACGATGTTTGGTTCAAAGTCCGTGGCAATCATGATGTGCTTCACGCAGGAAATCAGGCGGGCCCGCACGGCAAACGGCAAGGAGACATTTGCGTAGACCAACCCGTTAAGAACACCGTCAACAAAGCGGAAGGGCAGAATGTAGTTGGCGTTTCGCCGCGCAAAACGGCAGGAGGCAACCGTAAAGAGTCGCTCCAGGCTCCCTGTCAGGTAGAGCGCAGAGTCTGGCGGCATCCCCGCAAGAAGCTCAATATCTCGCAGAATGTGGTCAAACACCAGTCGATTAATGATGAAAGGGTGCAGCTCGTCATTGACGCTCACGTTCGCCGTGGCAAGACGCAGGAGGCCGTCACACACGTCCGGGGTCACGAGATGGGCCAGACGACGGAGATGAAAGCCAAGGAGGGCGTAGGTCCTAAAATCCATGGTGCCGCCATTGGTGACGCCCCGCATACAGTCCGCCGCGAGCGCCATGTACCGCGCCAACTCCTCCGAAGTGGCGGATGCAGCGACCCAGTCGAGCAGGTGCTGCAGACCACCCTGGCTTAAAAAGAGGTCGCGGTAGTCAATCCAGTTCTTCGGCGCCACTGCGTAGTTTCCAGTGAGCTTGGCCATAATAGGACAGCTCTTCGACGTCCTCTGCAGAATGTTAACCAGCAGGGAATCACGGGTTTCGTAGGGGACAAACATGGCGATGCGGTCCTCAATGGGCAACGCCTCGTGAGTCTCCGCAAGCTCACGTGGTATCTCACGTTCTAGAATTTTACAGACATTTGGTTGATATTCCGTTGTGGCAGCGTACGCCTCCACCTGCGGCGCCGTCAGCTCCTCCTCCCACAGCACGACCCCGCCAATCGAGAAGAGGGCATCGTGCACGGGGGCATTGACAAAGCCGACGTGCATCGTCACCTCTGAGTGTGGGCGGAAGTAGGGGAGTGTGCAGGTCCCAACTTTGTTGGCGTTAAGGTACACACTGACGGTGTGTGCCACGCTCATGACGACGAGAAAATGCGCCCATCGCTGCGGTGCGAGATCTGGCAGCGCGTGGCTTTCGTTGACCGGCACCCGCCTCCCATCATGGAGAATAATTACACTGTCGCCGCCCGCAATGCGGATGGATGCAAGCGGCGGTAACGAAGCCTCCCCATCGAGAAACTCAAACAGTTGTATATTGCTATATATTTCCTCAAAGCGAAAGTACGCAGAGACGGAGAACCCCTTCTCCGGCCAGCGTCCCAGCGTCACAGCAATACCTCCCGCGGAGCTAAAGCGCAACTCCGCACGCTCCGGGGCCTCCTGCAGAATGGGTGTCCAGAAAGGCTCAATCTCGCCTCGGTCACCCACGTACGGCAGGACACTGTATGCTGCGGCTGCATCGAGGTCTAAGTATGGCAGCAACGCCGTCTGCTTTCCCTGCAGCACCCACGCCAAAAGCGCATTGGAGTGCACCTTCGTTGTCATCTTTAGGATGAGGTGCAGGGCAGAAAGAAGATCGCTCTCGAGGTCCTTGGCGTGCGCATGTGCATACTGCAAGAGCGGTGGGAGGAGATCGATGAACACAGGCTTTTCCACTGAGCAATTCGGAACCGAGAGGGCAAAAAGCCCGTGTGTGTTGACCCGCTGTGCGTGGTCTCGGTACTTGTCAAAGGCTGAAGTGGCGGCCTCAAGGACGGACTGGGCAATGAGGATGAGGTACTCCGCCCCCTCCACGCAGGGAAGGTTTTTTGTGAACACATGTGTCAGTTGTGTATCCGCGAGCCGCGGTTCCCGCCCCTGTGCCGACTCTGACACGGAAAGAAAACAAAACAGCTGTCGAATGAGTCGCGGAAAGCACACCACGGTGTGCGGGGCAAGCAACACACGCTCCAAGACGGCAATCACGGCGTTGACACAGTCGTGTTGAAAGAGCCACACGCGGCGTTCGTGTTTGGCGTCCGTCGACACCTCCGGTGACAGCAGCTCCGCCGCGAAGAGCGGCAGCAGCTTCGTCAGCAACGAGGGTTCCGCGTCTCGGATGACCTTCGCGTATGTTGGGTACACCTCCTCAAAGTCGAGGCTGCTGGCAATGCACCTCCGCCCCAACTCCGTCAGCTGGGCATCATTGGCCCATAGGAGGGAGAAGAGCACCTGCAGTATCTCAGACGCAAGGAAACCCGGGTCACGCTGCAGGAGAATCATAAATATGTTACGCAGGGACTTGATGGTGTCGCCAAACTCCACCGCCGGAGCCTCCACCTCCAAGGAGGCAAAACTGCTCTCCGTCGAGCGCGACGCCACCCACGTGGGTGTTGCACTCGGCGTGGAAGAAGCCGGGGCCGCCGCGGAGACGCCTGGAACCTCCGACGCCGTCAGCGCCGCCCCGCCCACTTTAAGCAGGCCCAGAAACACCTCCATCAATACCTCCTGTGAGCGCTTGTTAAAGTCCTCATCATCGTTGCTCAGGAGGCCCGTGTACCACACTCGCACTAGCGGGGCAAAAAGGCCTGTGAATGCTTTGCGGTCCCCACAAGCCGTTCTTGTCGCCCCCTCCTCCACCTCCGCTGGCTCCGCCTCCCCTCCCCAACGCAAGGGCAGTAGAGGCAGCTCGATAATGTCCACCATCTCGCCTGACAGTGGTAGCAAGTGCAAAACCTGGTAAACGTGCCAGATGGCCGCAACAATTCTGTGGGCCAGCAGGGCACACATCGTATCCTCGTCCATTGGTTCATGAGGACCTTTTCCACCCTCCTTTCCATGCGTAGCGGGACTCATCCTGCGTGAAACACTCTGCTCCTCCCCCCCGCATGGCGAGCTATAGGCTGCTGGAGATGCCATCCGTGGACGCTGGCCGCATGCACGTAATGTCCTAAGAAATGAGCGCAGCACCAGTCGTCCCTCGGACGCCGCAAAAGCACTGGAGCTACGCATACTGATCTGCGCGAGCAGAGTGCAAAGGAACAGACGGAGTGAGAGCGGCGTGGTGACGTTTGTAAAGGCCTCGTTCAGCACTTGAGTCAGACTGTGTACAAGATCCACGTACAGCTTGTTGTTGTACCACCATTCCTCCCCATCAACATACGCCGGCAAAAAAACCGGCGATGACGTATAATCAAAAACCGCATCGCCGGGTACCCGTAGTTGCGGCGAACCGCTGGGATCCCTCTCCAACGCCGCCGGGCACGAAGTGACGTGCGCATAGGCAAACTGGCTGCCACCAGCAGCAGTAGGAGACGCAGCAGGCCAAAAGCCCGGCCACAGCGGTCGAGCACGACTCGACAGGCGGGTCGCCGCGGCTTCAGGCGGAGTTGGTCGTGGCAGATGGATGCTGCTGGTGAGGGAACACCCTGACTCACTTCGGCTGCACATGCTTCCAGTTAAGGAATCAATGCTCCCAGTAATGCGGTGTGCGGAGTGCTCTATGCGTGTCACCTGTGTTGATGGGCGGCGCCTCTTGCTACTTGTAGAGGGAGGGGTACAAAACATTGCTATCGTCTCAAAGAGTGTTCGATCGCAGTCCACAATGTCTGGGCAATGCTGCAGCAGACGTCGTACACACCCTGCCAGGTCGTAATTAAGAAGCTGCTGCAGAACGGCCTCTTGACGAACAACGATGTCGTGACGTAATGGGTCGTCGTCCTTTGTTATTATCAGTTGGCAAAGTGCATCCCACGCCATCATCACATTTTCATACATGGCAATCTGCAGACCCATTGGCAGCTTTTCTTCTTCCTTCTGTGGCGGCACGATGCTACGCGAGCTAACCTCTATGATGTGGCATAGGGCCACGACAACGTCAGGTGTGTCATGCGCCGCAGCCTTCTTCACAGCGGCCACCGCGGCATTGAGGGCCTCCCTACTTAACGCGTCATACGCATTCTTCCGCCCAGCGGCCAGGTACTCTGCGAGTTCCGCCTTGCGGGTGGGCACACGCAGGCCCGAAGGGGGCAAGGGGGTCGGTGGCCGGCCCCCGCCCTCCCACGCGGAGCCGTCGCTGACGAGGGGGCGAATAAGGGCGTTGTTGGAGATGCGCAGACGCAGACCGTACAGCAACTGCGCCACGAGCGGTCTGGGCTCGGTGTAAATGAGCACCTGCGCACACGCCTCACTTACGGCGCAACAGTGCGAAAGACATCGCAGCACGTCATGCGTGGCCGAGACGGCGGCCCCTGCAATGCTGCCCCTTTCCGAATACATCCGCCATGACTCATCACAAAAGGCACGAAACAAACGCGTCATCCACCGCAGGTGATCCTGCTCCGCAAGCACCTTGCACACATGACCGTGAACCTCCCTCCCAAGCCTCTCCTCACCACCCGCCATGTTGATGCAGCTTTTTGGCAAGCAAAAGGCACTCAAAAAAAAGAAAATGTGTTCGGTGGCGAAGGAGGCGGCAGACTCTACAACCTGCAGAGGCGTGGCACTGGGCCCAAGGCTCTCAAATGTGGTGCGGATGTGGTCCAGCAATCCGTCACAGAGGCCACAGAGGTCGCGGGCGGCGTCGGTGGTTGCATAGGACAACAGGTGCATCTGCTGGCGACTGGCGAGACGCCAAAACACCACGGCAGCCTCTGCCCAAAGACGCCCTTCTGCCAATAACTCCGCTGCATCGCCTGGCACGGCGGTGGATGGGGATGGGGTGGCCTGTGCGTCGGTGTGCCGCAACTTTGCCTGCCGACTTCTCAGCTCCAGCGCCGCCTTCATGGCATTGGAGAACTTCTCCACACTCAACAGGTCCCGCTCAGACAGCGCCGGCATCCGTCCGTCAAACTGTGTCTCCACCACCACTTCCTCCCCTTCCAAGAGGGAAGCCGCCGCTGCCGCACCCACAACAGCGTGCTAGAGAACCCGAATGAAGACAAATCACACCTGCTTCGCCCTCGTTTGTATTTTTTTTAGTTTTATATATATATATATATTT
>NW_021704205.1:3582-14257 GCF_003719485.1 Trypanosoma conorhini | reverse complement strand
GGCTCCTCTTCTTTGCGTGAGGGCACTGGGGGGGGGGGGGAGGAGACGAAAAGCCACACGCAAGGCGGCCACAAGGAAAAACTGCCGCCCCTTCAGTAGCACCAGAGAATAACAACAACGACAAAAGAAGAAAGGAAAGGAAAAAGATAGGTACTGCACCTCTCCACACGCGTGACACTTGGTAAAGAATGAGAGCTAAGCCCGTGTGTCTCTCTCGCCCTCGCCGCGTGTGGTGAGGCGCAGGGTGTGTACTGTTGCCTTGCCTCTCCTTCAGAACTCCTTGCAACCCCCGCCGTGATGAGGGTGATTTGACAGTAAAAAGACGGAATAAAAGAAGCGACCAAGAGACGCATACGCACAGAATGGGGAATTCAAGTAGAAACTATCGTCTCCCTCTCGTTGTTTAGGAAAAGAGAGGCAACATGCGAGGACGCTTGCGGGTTTCCTCGCTTACAGGCAATGAGAGACACATTCCGCTTCCCCATCACATTGGTCCCCTCACCCACCGCCTGCATGCGCAGCGGCAGACCTCCCACCAGTGCAATAGACACACATATATACATCTGTGTGCGTGCACGTAGGCAGACGGGTGCGCCGCCACCCCCCAATCGAAAGTGCGGGAACAAAAAATGCAGGCGGAAGAGAAGGAGGGGGGCGATACGAAGAAAAGAAGCAGTACGCATCGCCCCGAAGAAAAACACATACGCACCCACATGCCCACACGCCTCCCCCCTTCACAGACGCATGGAAACACATGAATCCACAGAGGCAAAGCAGTTTTTAGAGGCGTGTTGCGCCGGCTCAATGGCCCGGGCAGAAAAAAAAAATGAGTGAGGCGTGAGCCACTCCGTTCATATGTCGCACTGCCGCATTTTACTTCGCCGCCGCCCCCAATTCACACCAAAGAAAAATAACAAAACACAATAGGCATCCCTCCTCGCGATGGGATCGCATGAAAAACTCTAGTAGCCTTGTGCATGGTGAACGGCTTTTGCCGCGCAGTAAGGCGCGCACACACAAGCGACTTCTATGATGTCACTGTATCCCCTGTGACGGGCAACGCTGCGGAATGCGAGAGCACTTGCACTGCACTCAGCCGCATCCTCTCTTCTGTAGTTTTTTGTTAAGTTTTTTTTTCATTTTTACTATTACTTTTTTTCTTTTTCTTTTTTCGCTGACTTCCTTGCCTTGCGGCCCAACTCACTGACAGTGGGCCATGCGCAGTGTCTCTGCGCCGTCCAAGTGTGACACTCTTTCTCAGAAGGAAAAGAAAAAAAACAATAACAACGACGAACAACGAACAACAAACACAAACGCAACGACCAATGCGCAGAAGGCAGCGCCGGCACCGGACTGAGCCACAGGCGCCAAGCACTCAGATGCGCCTGAAAACCGCGCGTCTCTTTTCCACCTCCAGGTTAGAAGCAGCAACCGTCGCGGAAGTGCCGCCCTCGGCGCTTCTGTTGTTCAACGCCGACTCCGATGTGTTACGGAGTTGCGAGCCGCCGCCGCCCTCTACTGCCCGCGCACCGGCAACGCCGACATGGGCGGTGCCCCCAACACGCTGCGAAACATTTCCTCTGCTTTTGTCGGAAGGCAACGACCGTGCGCCCTTCGCAGGTCTGCCACCCTTCATGGCGTGCACCTTCGTCATCATCTCCGCCTTCCGCCTGTAGGAGTCGTAGTCCTCCAGAATAAGCCGGGCCGCTTCCTCGTTCAGCGCGCTCTCCGCGTTTGGCTCAATCAGGAGGCAGCGGATCACCATGAGCACGTGACGCAGCCCAAGACTCGGAGTCCAGTCCCGCTTAAGCACGTTCACGCATATGTCTCCCTTTTCTGCCACGTTGGGGTGGAAAATCTTCGTGCGGAAGACCCCGCGCGGAGGCACCTCCGGGTACCCTCCCTCGAAGTACAGCGCGACGTGGAAGACGCCGCCGGCAAACGGGGTCCCCTCCGGCCCCGTGAGGTCAAAGAGCAACTCGCTCAGGTCGTTGGACTTGTGGATGCGCACGCCATCTGCGGGGTTCGCCTCAATGTCTTGAATCTGGCGCATGATGAGGCGCATCGCGGTGGCGGTGACTGGCATTTGGAGCTTTAACAACACGCGCGCACACAGTGAGAGAAAATTATATACCCACACGCTGCACTAGACACAAAGAAACGGCTCTCTTCTGTTGTGCCTCCTGCCTCGGCTGTGACCCTCCAAGAACTCGCACTTTTCTTGCTTCCCTTCTACCCACGCGTTGCCTCACCAGCGGGATATGACTGACAGGACAGGGCGCAAAGCAGCATACAAAAACAACAAGAAGAAAAAGTAAAAGGAAAAAAGACCAACGTGCGCGGCGTGGAAGCCGTGTGGGGGAATCCTGACGGCTCCCCCGGAGTAGAAGCAGCTGTGGTGCCAACCCCGAGTGTCACGGCGTCCACGAGGAAGCGGGGAGGCAACCCAGCAAAACTATAAAAAAGGAGAGCAAAAGGCTCAGCCTCCTGTACACTTTTTTTTTGTTTGTTGGCTTTTGTTGGCTTTTGCGGGCTATGCCTGCGTGTTCTCGCAGCCTCGATCCCCACTCTGGTCGGGAGCATTCATAGGGGGGCCACGTTATTTACATCCATTTCGCCCCGCCTGACCCCCGTCAAAACCAACCTCCTTCCTCCCTCTCCCGCACACACACACACAGACAGAAAGAGACACAACAACAGGAAAAAAGGGATGGTGAACGAGAATGCAGCTTGTCGCGATATCCGCGGCACAAAGAAGCCTCTGCCACGAACGCAATGAGACGTCTGGCTCCAGAGAAAGGAAGGCTACAGCGGCAGCAAGGAGGAGGAAGAAAGAAGCTACGCAGCAAAAGCAGGTTGCGGAGAGCGCCAGCATAAGAAAACATAAAGGCAAGGCAACACCAGACGCGATATCGGCCCAAGAAGAAGAAGCCGCCTGCCAATAAGGTGGATTTCCAGTTTCTCCCTTTTTCATTCTCCTTCCTGCCGACACAACTTGGCTCCGCGCCGCACAGCGGCTGAGACGGGGCGGAGGCGAACTTCCCTCGCTACGTCGGGCAGCCCTGCATCTTTGTCAGTGACAGAACTGTCGCCTGCCTTTCCTCAGCTCGCCGCCCATCCGACGCTGACGCGGCATGCAAATGAGGAAGCAAATCTATCTGCCATTCACAGGCCTCCTCGATTTCAATCTCGCGTCTGTGACAGCGCCCCGCCATGGCGAAGAGCGTGAATGTGAGCTTCACACGCGCTGCCGACTCCTCCTCCACTATGTTTTGGCGCCTGGGGGCTTCCAGAAACCCCTCCAACGCCTCCCGCTGCATCATAGAGGCGATGACAATACGATCTCGCTCTTCCCACTTGCTCAAGCAATGGCGCTCGTGCTGGTCGTGTAGGTCAAGTTGTTTGAAAAGGGTATAACCAGAGATTCGCCCACAAACGACCGCTCTTGGCATCGCTGCCCCGTACAAGAGCGGAAACAACTCAACTTGCTCCTTCAGACGAATACTTGCAAATCCGTGGGCGTACTGCGTGCACAGCTGCATCTCTTCAATGAGGGCGCGGAACAAGGCCTCTGTGGCCCCAACTAAGGAGGCAAACAGCCTCTGCTGGGCCCCCAGCCATGCGTGCGTGATCTCAAGCCGAGACTTCTCCTCCCGCACCCTGAGGCATTTCTGCCGCGCCAAATGCCGTTCCTTACGTCCCCGGTGACACAAAACCCAACGCCGCAGGAAACGCTTTAGCGGCGCCAACGAAGTAACCAAGCAGCGGTGTTCAGAGACGTAGAAATCCCATATTGGGGCAATTTGGCTGGCCTCTTCCTCTACAATATAACTCCGACAAATTTCTTCCATGATAACTACTTCCTCGATGCCGGCCAACAACGCTGGATGGAGCGAACCAAAAGTGGCGTCTGGCGGCATTGCAATGTCACTAATCGCCTCGTGACGCTCCTCTGCAACGAGTGCTTGACGACACACACACTCATCACGTAGCAGCGCCGAAACAAGCGTGGCGGCCTCACGCAGTCGAAGTCGTTGAAGCCCTGGTTGCGGCGCCCGTGGAAGAGTCACACCAAAGCGTTGCTCTCCTGCCGGTGAACTTGTTCGGTCCCCTACCGCCGCAAGAGCCTTCTGCGGCTGCTGTTGTGGCGGCGGCGACAACTGCATCGGCAACCCAGTACACTGCCGCTCCTCTGGGGTGGAGTGTGGTGTGTCCCAGCCACCTTCGCCTGACTCTTCTGTGAGTGGCAAAGAAGACCGAACCTTCCTAACTGGTGGTTCCGATCCTTTCGGGCTGGTGATGCGGTCCTCTCTCTCAAGAGAATCTTGTCTCGACTTAGTACTACCAAACAGGTACTCCAGCCACGCCTGCGGGGAGGATGACCACAACGGGTGGTCTTCTTGGCGTACGACAGCACGGACACTGTACACGGGGGGCTCCTGCTTTACCGTCAGTGGCACTCCGTCAACCGACGCCGGAAGCACCAGCTCTGGGGCCAACTGGGACGACCGCCCTTCACGCACGCGGTCGCCACTGCCTTGTGGGAATGGGACAGTGATGGAGATTTTTTTGGTGTGGGCAACCGCCGGCGCGTCAGCGTAGCTCGCAGGCCACGCCAGCGTGGAAGAGTACCGACGGTTACGCGGCAGTATAGCAGGCGGGGCCTCCGTGCCTTGCAGCCTAGACCTTGATTCAGACTCCATTATCCAACGCAGTTGCGGCCCTTGTGCCTCAGCTTCCGCTTGCTGCCCCTCCTCTTCCTGCAGCTGGGGCCACGAGGCCGCTGGGCCCCGCTCTCCCTCCCCTCGTCTCATGGTCTGGCGCCGCGGCAGGCAGGGTGTGTGTTGGGCGTCCTGCTTCCGTCCCCGCCTCCCCCCAGCCCCGCTTGGTTCCGCCGAATCCCTGACGTCTAGCCTGAGCTTCTCCACCCCGGTGCACCCGCGGGGTCGCCACAAGCACTAAAAAGTCAACCGCATAAGAAATAATAATGCGGGCGAAGACGCCACACACACACAGAGAGAGAGAGAAAGGGAGAAAGGGTAAACCCCACTTGAGAGGAAAGAGCGAAGAATGAGAAGCGCGTCACGGCCACTGGTGCAATCATGCATTTGAAGAGACACTGAACCCCCAAAGAAACAGGAAGTGAAGCCCAAATGTGTGTGTGCGTGTGTATGTGTGTGTATTTATGTGGTGTTTGCTTCTCATCACATCCGCAGGCGTCGGACCAGCCTGGACTTCTATGCCTTGAAACTCTATAGCGGAACCATTACTCCGGCATCTGTAGGAATTGTGTGTGCTGTTTTCCTTGTTGCACGTATCAGCAGAAAACGGCAGGAAAAGCACGGAAGACATATTGGCTGTCGCCCCCCGCTTTTTTTCCTATGCGACATCGAAGCAGCACACGCCATGGCTGCCTCATGCAAAGTAGGCCGAGGGGGCCTCGTTCTTCTCGTGGAGCAGCGAGTAATTCAGCCGACTCAGCTCCTCGCTCCCAGACAGAAGGGCCTCGGTGCGACGAAGCAGTTGCTGCAGCTCCCACTCCGTCTTTCGCTCCCTATGCCACTCTGTCTCGTCGAGATACTGCAGCTTCAACGCAGTTGTCTCATCCACGACGGCCGTGCGTGCCTCTGGAGAGAGACGAGAAAAGCGGCGGAACTGCAGTGCGTGCGCCACGTAGCGATACATCGGGTGGTGTGGAGCACACTTCACGAGCCGCATGGAACACTGTGTGGCGTCACGGAAGAGGCAGGTGGCCACCAAGTTGTCCTCGCTATCATCCACGCCTGGGACGAGGAAGAGAATCGTACGATCGTCAAAATGGCAACGGATGGTGCCGTTTGTCAGCGCCACAAACGTTCCTACAGCCTCTATGGAGCTTGTCAGGAACACTACGCTTCCCTCCGCCGCGGCCGCGGCAAGCGCGGGATCGTTGGACACAAGACGCATCTGATTTCGTTGAAGTGCGTCTTGTGCCGCCGCGTTGGCAGCGAGGGTGCTTCCGCCGGCACTAACGCCGGACGCCCCCGTGACGTGAACACCCGCGGCCAGAGAGGCAATGTCGCCCAGCGTCTCCTGCCGCTGTGCCCGTAGTGACGCGAGGTTCAGCTGGGAAAGTTGAATGCACGAGGCCCCCACCTCCGGCAGGTAGCGACCGCGATGAAGCGCGGCCAGCGGCGCCTCCTCAAGAATGCCGCTGAAGTACAGCGGTGCCGTGGCAATCCTTGAGGTCACCACACCCTCCGTGTTTTCACTCGCCAGCGCGGATGCGGCGGAGTCGTTGCTGCTGCTGCTGTTGGGTCCATCGCCCCCGCGCTCCGCCTCGCCGCTGCCGTCACCCGGTTGCCGCCCCGTTGCCCCGCCGCGTTGCCGCGGAATGACGGGTGGAAGGCCGAGTTCGCCATCTGGGCCCTGGTGGTACTGGTGGTAGCTTCCGTCGCGGCGCCAGTGATGGACGACGTAACTCTGGCCCTGCGGCTCAGCAACAACGGAGCTCTCGTCCTCACGCACCATTGCCAGCACAGAGCCAGGCGCTCCACGCGGCACCCAGCCGTCGCCCACGGGTGACCCGCCCGCCCCGCCATTGACGACGGCAGGGAGTTGGGCCGCCGCTGTCGTGGCGCCCCGCGCGAACAGACACCAATACACGGCGTGCGGCACACGTCCCACTGGATCTGCATCGTAGCGCCACACCACACGCTCGCTTGGGCCGTGTATGAGACGATTGCATGTTGCGTTTTGCATCTGCGAGGTGGCAATGAGCGCGTCCACGTGTTCCCGTTTCATCTTTGAAAAGCGGCAGGGCTGCCTGTTCTGCGCGGTGCAGGGAGTCGTGCGGTACATCATGCGGCACTCGTCCGCCTGCTGTTCTTCTCCGCAAGACTTTGCGCCCCCACCCGCGTCTGCCACCGCGGCCTTCGCCGCAAGCGCCGCGTCAAGCTGCAGCGCGACCTCCAACATTTCCGCCCACGGCTCCGGCGGGTCCAGGACGGGAAACGTTTGCTCCACCCACACAAAGTGAAACGCCCGCACGCTTTCCAGGGTTCCTGTAGAAAACCCATGTGCATCAACAGGACGAACAAAAATGGAACGCGCCATGTTGCGTTCCACCGCCGGCGCAGGCCAGCGCACCGAAAACGTTACACGACCCCCGTGCAAAGTCAGCGAGACACGACGGAGCGCACACCACAGCGTCGCCCGAGACCCGTGACGCTCAAACAGGTTTCGATCCGCCGCGATGACAAGGGAGTCAATCGGGCTGCTCTGGCGCCACACTTCACACGGTATTGCCGTAAGACCCGTGACGATGCGTGGTCGCGGGGAGTAGTAGTTGTAGATGTGCAGAGCCTCGCGCACCTTGGCCTCATACTTGGACAGCGTGAGGGGGGTAAAAAAGTAGTCCCCCTCAGACGCACTCTCCGCGGCGTCGATGTCGCCCTTGTTGTGGGTGCCAGTGAGGCCACCGCCGCCGCCACTTGCGCCCTGCGGCCTCAGGGGCGCAGTCGCCAGAGGGGGGAAGGCGACGAAGGTTTGCATTTCGTCACAGAAGGAGAGGACCGTGCCGTCGCCGAAGACAAAGTCGGCGGCGTTGTCCGTCCATGCGCATGCCCGAACGACACGGTCGGCAACCGCCACCCCGCTGTACGCAGGCACCGCCGCCGCCGCCGCCGTCAATCGAGACTGCGAAGGCAGGGCTTCGTACGTGAAGTGCGGGGACCGCAGCAGCGGCGCCTGGCAAGACATCTACTGTGAGCGCTGCGCCACTCAGAGAATAATCGGGAGAAGGGGCGGGGCATCCAAGTACCCAAAAGAGCAAACGACGCAGCGGCAGAAAGCGAGGCACAAAGGGTTGATGCGCCCCCCACGCCTCCTTCCTCCCCTCCCGCCATTCCTCAGAGACGGGGAGGACATCATCGGCATCGATACAAGTAAAAACAAAACAAAAAAACAGAGGGAAATGAGACGATACATACATATACGTACATATATATATATATGTCCGCACACACAGACACGATAAAAAAAGTCAATGAAATGGGCATGAAAAGCAAACCGAAAGAAAATAATAATAGTAATAATAATAACGCAGCATCCGCACACCACTCGCGATCATAGCGAGAGAGTGTCCACCAGATATCCGTAGAGCTCCATCCCCCCGAGCTCCAGGTGATGTTTGCCCACGGCATCTGGACCCGCAATTTCCAGCGCGATGTAACGAAACGCACATCCCAACCCAGGGAGGGGGCACCAGCTATGCCTCACCTGGGAAAAGACCTCTTCTTCGTCAATGGTGAAAGCTGCCACGTTAAACGGCGAGGTCCCAAGCATGCCATTACGCCTCTGTTCATCCAACACAACCCATCGCACTCTGTCACGGCTCCCAAGCAGGCGCCACGAGCGCAGTGCCGCGTGCTCCACGGCGTGTCCGTGACGGAGTGCGTACGCGGTGCATTCCACCCATCGTCTGTCCCCAAAATCAAGTTCAATTCGGGCATTCTCTTGTGAGGCCGTGCGGAGGCTTGGCATATGCTGCGGTACAGCAGCTGTGCTCCGCGTTGGACGCCCAGCGTCGCAGAGGGATGAGAGCTGGCCAAGAACAACTGGCGCGTCGCACTGAACGCGCACGGCATTACTCTCCACTGGGTTGCAAAAAGACTTCGTATGGCCTGCGGTGGCGATGTAGTAAAGGATGCCGCGCGGCAACATCATAGATGCATGCCTCTGCTCCACGGGTGCGCCTACCTTTTCGCTACTCGCCAGCGGGAGGTAAACGGTGTTGTCTGCAATGGGGATGGTGAGCGCGGAGGGGAGAAGCGACGGCGCCAGCTCCCGCACACACGTTAAGTGGCGTTCGGCCACGACAGGAGACGTTGCCACGGCGTACCGGTGCAGGTCCGGAACCGCAAAAAAGTCGCACTGCTTAAGCAGACCCGCCAGTTTTCGCTGTGCCGCAGCACGCCCAACAACGTCCCACTCCCGATCCTCCAACTGCGGCTTCTCCGCCGCCAGCTGCTTCTCGCTGGAGTCGAGGCTCTCGAGCAGCTCCCCGAGCTGGGAGCGCTGAAGGGCGCAGTCTTCCCGCACCATCTGGACGAGCTCCTCCTCCCGCTGCTGGAGCTGCTGCACAAATCTTTCTGTCTCCGCGTGGAGCCGACGGGTGGTGTCGCTCTCCCACACTTTCAGCAGCGCGAGGTGATCCTGCACCGCCGCGTGCAGCTCACGCAGGTCGTCCTGTCGCTTCTCTACCCGCTCCGTCGTCTCCACGGCGTGTTGCTTAATCTCCTGCCAAGCCCTCTCGTCAGGCACTGAGGCGCAGTCTTGCTGCATTGTTTGCAACGCCCTTTTCAAGCTTACCGCCTCAGCGGTCCAGAAAGTTGAGTTGCGACGTATCGCTCGCTCCAACTGCCAGCTTCCACCCTCTTTTTTGATGGGCGCCTTTTCCCCCAGTCGTGCGCAACCTCGCACTCGTGCCGATCAGAGAACAGGACACAGACGCATCCACACACACATACGCAGGTATGGAAGTATGCGCCCGAGCGTGAGTGAAAAGAAGGGGAACGGGGACAAAAAGAAAATCACACGTGCACGCAAGAAGTGATGAAATCACGTAAGCAGATACACACGCAGCCAAATTAAAAACAAAAGAGTATATATATATATAATGTATCCAGATGCTCGCATGACACCTTCGCATAAACGGGGGATGACAGCAGGGTATACATGTATATATGCTTAACGTATATGATTGTATATACGATGTCTTCCGGGGAGGGGGCGGGGATGACGGAGGCACACATTCTCTCACTTTCCGCCCAATTTGTCCTTTATAATTACACCGAGACTTCTTTTCTTTTTGTTAGTTACTACTCTTCGTTTTGTTGCTACTTGCAGCAGTGACCTCTTCGGGCTTTTGTAGGCGGGGAGGGCTGCACCGTTGAGTAACACGCTCTCCCCCAAACTGGCAGCGGAGGTGGTGGAAGAACAGTTCTCAACGGTTCAAAAAAGGAAAAAAAAAAAAGCAGAAAATCAAAAAAAAATAGAGGCACCATTTTTTTTTTTTTCATTCCTTCGGCTCAGTTTCGGAAACGTGGCTCTCTCTCTCTCTCACACACACACGCAATCAGACGGACGCAGAAAAGCGTCCACCGGCATGAACCATGCGGGTTGCGCTCTTTTCATCAATTTCTTTGCTTTCCACCGGCGTGTGTCTCACCCTTGCGGCAAGACGCGTCACGTGCACGTGTGTCTCCGTGCACCACATATATACACATATATATATATATATAGAGAGAGAGAGAGAGTTGTCGTGCGCGGCCTGTTGCTGTTGCGCTGTGCTTTTTATTCACAGCCGCCACCCTCCCCCACTTTTTCCGGCACCAGTCAGCTGCGCGTGCCCCATTACTCTTCCTCTTTCCCTCCACTGCCGCCCCCGGGTTTGCCGCACACCGCCCCACGCGAACCGAACTTTTTTGCGCTTCCGCCTCCCTCCGCCCTCGCCCCCGTTGCGGCCTCGCTTTTGTTGGTGTTGTTGAGTGCGAGCCTCGTACGGGTCGACCAAAAAGAAAGAAAGACAAAAAAAAAAGAACTGGAGATATGCCCTCCCAGCAGGCAGACGCATGATTTTTATTGTTATTATCTTTTTATTTTTGTTTCTCATTTCTTCCAATTATTCTTTTTT
>NW_021704205.1:0-3557 GCF_003719485.1 Trypanosoma conorhini | reverse complement strand
ATTTCTTCCAATTATCTTTTTTTTTTTATTTCACCTTGGCGCGCACGCCGCTCACCGCGGCGGCACCTTGAGCGCCTTTATGAGCGTCGCCAGGAGGTTGATGTCGTCCTCTGAGAGTTCGTCCTTGAACTTCTTGATCGCGTCGACGGAGGGCCGCGTGATGAGCGAGAACACCGAGTCCGTCTTGTCGAACTGGCGATCGTACACCACGCCCGTCTCGCCCGAGTTAATCTTCACCGCGCACTCGTGCCCCATGCGGGCGACGGGGATGCCCTTGTTGTCACGCTCGATTGTCATGACTCGGCCGAGCAGCAGCGGCGTCTCGCCCCGCATGATCGCGAGGGGAGTGCCGGGGTGCAGCTGCCCGCGCTCCACCTTCACGGGGAGAATGATCGGGTCCGACTTATGAATGGCATCGTCAATGATCGAGAGCTGCACGGGGAAGACGGCAATGGCGCGGGCCCGCTCCTTCTCACGGCTCTCGTATTCAGCGACGTAGCGCGTGAACATGTCAAAGAGGTGGTAAATAATTTTCGCCTCAAAAATGTCAATGTCGTTCTTCTTTGCAATCTCGCGCGCATCTTCAGAAACCTGAACGTCAAAGGCCAACACCACCGCGTAGCGCGGCGCCTTCCGCTTCATGGAGAGCAGCTGCACCATGTGACGCTTGTGCAGCGGACCGATAGAAGCACTCGCGACGGGAATCTTCATCTCCTTTAAATACGCCAGCAATGCCTCCAGCGAGCCAAGCGTCGAACTCTGCACCGTCACGCCAATACCGTCAGAACTTAGCTGATCCGCGATATTGTTGGCCTCTTTCATGACCTCACGCGCAATATTGTCCCTGTCATCGCCAGGATGCACAACGAGCAAGGGGGTGCCAGGGATAACAAACTCCAACTCATTGGCGGCAATTTTAATCCCCATCGCCGCCTTCATTTCCTTGTGATGGATGTACTCCCCTCGCACCCGCAGTTCCTTCAACGGCTGCGGTGTCAGCAGAGCCCGAATCTGCGTAAAAATAGGACCGTTTTGGCCGCATAGGCAGATTGTGTCACCCTCGTGCAGCACACCGTTGATAAGGATCGCATCCACGGTCACACCGTACCCCGTAATGGGCTTCACCTCAAGGATGGTGCACTGCAGATCGTCCTTGTACGTCACCTTGCCCTCCATAAACTGCTGTACAAGCTGAATCTCCAGGAGCAGAAGGTCTGAGATGCCCTCGCCGCTCTTTGCGGAGGTGGGGACAATAGAAACCACCTTTCGCATGTCTTTGTTCCGGTAGTACAACTCCGAGTTGAGACCCTCTGCCTGCATCTCTTGCTTCACCTGACTCACACGTGCTTCAAACTCGCTACGCACGTTGTCCGGCTGCATGGCGAGCGTCTGTTCAATATCCATGTTTTCGTTTGCCTTCCAGGCGTAGAGCCGATCCACCTTGTTGAGCGCAATAATAAAGGGGCATTTTTTCTGGCGCAGCAGACGAATGGATTCGCGCGTTTGGGGCTCAAGACCATGCATGATATCCACCACGAGGATGGCGATGTCGCACAGGCTGCTGCCGCGGCTTCGCAGGTTAGTAAAAGACTCGTGACCGGGCGTATCAATCACCAGGAGCCCTGGCACATTCAAATTGTAGTTGTATTTCTTGTTGATGTCCGCTGTTGCGCCAACAAGAGCCTCACGTGGGAAGAATGTGGCACCAATTTGCTGTGTAATGCCGCCCGCCTCTCCGCCCTGTACGTTCGTGGAGCGAATGCGATCCAAGAGACTTGTCTTACCCGTGTCCACGTGTCCAAGCACGCAGCAGATGGGAGAACGAAGGCTGGCGACACTCTCAAGAACGCGCTGTTTTGCACGTTCTGCGGCTGCCGCCTCGGCGCGGGCGCGGGCGCGTTCCTCGCGCGCTTTTTTCCGCTGCTCAGCCCGCTCAACGCGCGCGGCACGGATGCGCTCGTTCTCGGCGTGGCGCTCGGTGCGGCGGTCGTCGCGCTCCATCAGTGCCTCCCAGTCGTCCTCGTCGACCTCCTCCTCGGACTCGGTTGCCACCGTCAAAGCGCCGTCATCCGCATCCTCCTCTTCCTCTTCCTCCGCCTCTGCTGCTGGGGGAGGCACCGGCACGGTCTCCTCCCGCCTCGGCGCCGCCGCCTGCGGTTTCGGCGCCGGCTTCCGCTTCGGCTTCTCCCGCTCCTGCCGCTGCTCCTCGCGTATCTTGTCGACGTCTGGGAGGATAAACCCCGCCGCCATCATGCGCTCCAAGGCCCCATCCTTCACGCCTTTTTTTGCATCCTTGCGAATCTGGCGCTCCTCCTCCTTGCGCCGCTGCTTCTCCTGGGCGCGTTGGGCCAACTCGAACTTCCGCTGCTCCTCCGCGAGGCGCTCCTCCTCGCGCAGCCGCCGCTCCTCCTCCTCGGCCTCCTTCAGCCTGCGCTCCTCCTCCTCCTTCTGCTTCTCCATGTGTTGCTTCAGCTTCGCCAGCATCGCGGCAGGGGGACCTTTGCGCGCACCCCCCGCCTTCGGTGCGGCCTTCGGCCCCTTTGGCGGCATTGCTCCTCAATCACACGCGTCGCGCAGGGCGCAGGTGCGTCGCGCCAAGCCACTTACTCAGTCCGTCACACGCAGGCACAACTGTGCAGGATGCCAAACCCCCCGAACAGCCTCAAAACAAGCAAACAAATATGTATATATATATATATATATATAAATAATTTACTTATGGATAGAAAATATGCGAACAAGGTCCACCGTTCAGTTTTATTGTCTGCTTGTATTCCCTTCAAACAGCACTGTTTATTGTCTGTGCGACTCTTCTCGCACTCGCACCCTCGCTATCTCCCTCTCTGAGTTTGTGTACCCGGCCGGAAAAGGAGAGTGCCCCAACCGCAATATGTGCGCCCCCTTAATGCGTTGCGCACGATTGCCCGGCAGCGCCCTCCTCGCAAAATAAACCAGACAAGCGATCACGCCAACAACAACAACAAATAAACACACAATCCAAGAGCGACGATCGAGAGAAACTACGAAACAAAATCCAAGCAATCCAACAGAAGGAAAAGAAGGAGAAATAAAATAAGCAGCGTAAACGAGGAGATCAACCACAAATCACCTTCACTGTGGAGGTGTGTACTGACCCGTTTATTCTCACGTCGCTGGTGTGTATCTTCTGCTATCCTTTATATGTAGCCAACGGCGCTTCCTCCTGCCGTCTCGTTGTGTGGCTGCTGCAGCCCTCCGCCTTGCCTCCCTACGGTGGCTGCAATACCAGCACGCACTATAATAGCTTGTGGAGGCTGTCCCTAACCCTGACACCTTCCTCGTCGTCGTCGTCGTCGTCGTCGTCGTTTGGCCCCTTTTTCCTTTTTCGTTTTATTGAACCTAATCCCACTACGGCACACTCCTTATGTGGAGAGAAAACAAATCGCTTGAGAGACTTCAGCTTGTGACGCCTGATGCTGGTGGGGGCGGGGGGGGGGGGAAAAAAGGCAACAACAACAACAACAACATAGAAGGAGCGGGAAGGAAGGAAAGTAGGCCTCTGCGGACTCCGTCATGGA
>NW_021704210.1:12884-37167 GCF_003719485.1 Trypanosoma conorhini | reverse complement strand
GGTTTCATAACTCCATTCAGGATGGTGCTGGTAAGAAAAGTATCGACGCGCTGCCCAAACCCAATACCTGGGTAATCACATGATACTGCACTTCATCCGATTTCTCCGCCAGCGCCTGACGGGCCTTAAGGGAGAGAGGGCGGTATTGTCGTTGGGTATCTTCTAATTTTCTGGGAGCCTCCTTGGAGCCAAAGTCGGGCAGGTGCTGAATGGCGGCAGGCCTCCAGAGAAGGCATCGAGCAGCAACACGTAACATGTAGAGATCTATTATGCTGCAACATGACGAATCAATTAGCAGCAATGAGGAAGAGGAGTGAGGTAAGGAAAAAGGGAAAGCAGAGGGAAATGAAAAGTATTTATGCATCTAACTCAAATGCTTGCATTCAAGAGAGAGAGAGATTCATAAATCGCTTTGGTAAACAAATATGTTGATGCATCCTTGAACAGCCGGCCAAAGCATCATTGCTTCAAACATCATCTACATCCTTCTCGGTCCCCACGGAAGGTTTTACACCCACGTCTGACATCATATCGGCGTATTTTGGAGCATAATCGGGCTTCCAAGTCCTAATTGAATCAGGAACACGGGATTTCAATGCTTCCATCTTTTCACCTAGACGGTGTTCATGAAGTTTAAGAAGTTCACCATGCAGATACAAGATGCGATATTTCTGATAATTCTCCTCACGGTTGATCTCGTGGGCGCAATCATTTAGAGCATCCCGGTGAGGAATACAGTCCTTTATCTTATACGGTTGAACCGAATTCACACACTCTTCATACTTTTTAACAAATACCCAGCACTTCCTTGTCGTTTCCTCCTTCATGCGTTGTAGGATGCCGTCGTGAATGCGGTGTTGCAGATGCCGCTGAATCTGGGGTGGGGTGCGCGCTAGCATGGCCTCCAATTCGTCATTCAACTCCTTATCGCGCTCATCATAACCTACAGAACTAGACTTGTCGTAAAATGACATCTCCCGTTGTTGTTGTTGTTGTCTTTGTCGTTTTCCTCTTTTGCTTTTGTCCCCTTACCACACTAACACTCACTGCTACTACACACACACGCACACAGAGAAAGAGAGGGAGACAAAGTCGAAAGAACCCTTGAGAATTAGAAACTCATGGAAGAGAGAAAAAAAAGTTAATTTAAAGAAGAAAAATGCAGTTCATTTTGTTTACTGCCTACATAAGCAAAACAACAATAACAATAAGCCACTGGGAACGGTCTCTCCCTCCCCGATTTAAATTACGCAGAAAACAAGTACTGTCCTTCACCCTCTGAATAATCAAAAAAAATTTTTTTTTTCTTGGAGCCCATTCCTTTTTTTTTTATCCTTTCCGTCAGCTTGGCTTTGGAGGTGGAAGAAAAAAAAACACTACAAGCGGTGCGCAAATACATCATGAGCCACCAGCTCTCTTCGTCTCCGCCTCCTGCTGTTTTTTGCGCATGCGCTCTGCATCAGCTTCCTTTCGTTGGATGACGGACATCCCATCGGAGCGGCGCCCTTTCTCCTTCTCTTGTTGCTTTTTTTGATTTTTTTCACGGGCAAGGTCCCGCTGATTGCCGCGTGCCATTTTTCACGGGCTCTTCCAACCTAGTTCTGGACACAACTAGTCGAGATTGCAACTCTAGAGGCAAAAAGAAAAATGAAAAAAAAATCACAACTTCTGTTTGAGGTTGTTTTTGTAGTTTCTGTGTCTTTCGTGCCCAATCATCAGAGAGCCAAACGCGACAACACATCAACTCACCCCGGAAGGCGTTAATTTTTTTTTTCACTCAACCCTCTTCGCATCCATTAACAAGATGGGGGAAAAAAAACTATCAGGAGACAAAATCCACGCGCTTTGGTGGTGGTGGTGGTGGCAACGGAACAGGAGGAGGTGGCAGGGGAGGTAGGTGCGCCCTTAAAGCCGAACGCTGAGGCCCTTCGGATGGTCGCGTCACCCCAGCTGAAGGAGCAGGAATACCAGGCGGAGGCTGCAACGCCGTCTTCCGGGCTTCCATTGCCTCCCCTTTCTCTACAGCAACCTCCTCAGAGGTAACAGTTCGTCGAGGAGTATTGTCATCTGAAGCATAGGACCCAGATGCTGAAGAGTGGTACCCATTACTTTTCTTCCTTCGTATTTCTCGAAGAAGGAAACGACTTTGTTTCTCATAACTAAAACGAATACTGGCCATTTTTACCGCATTATGCCATTTACCGGCAACTTCACAAAACATATCTACTTCCTTGCGTTTGAGCTGAACTGATGAAGGCGTCCCCTTGGTTTTCCCAAGCCGCATCCAAAGTGTTCTGGCGCGCCTCTGGGTAATAAAAGGGTGCTGAAGTAGTACGTCAGTTTCAACTCTGCAGGTAGGATCAAATGTTGCTTTTAAAAACGAGACCAGCTCCTGAGGAACAGATGAAGGAAGAGTTTCCAACAATTCATTGACAAGTTTTAGACGAGACTTCCTGTCCGTTTCAAGGGCCTCTGTGGGGTCGTTATACGCCGTAATTAATCCCAACTCTTTCTGTTTCGCAAGGGGACTCCCCAAAGCCATCTCCAAGGCCAGAGCTCCTACAAGTAAAACATCTACATGTGTATGTTCGGTCGGAGGCAAAACAGCCGGATATCGCGTAATGCCCAAAAAAATATCCTCCACTCCCGAAAACAATATTTGATTTGAATCATCAAAGCATTTACCCAAACTTAAAAAAGGACACGACATCTGAGAGGAGTGAAAAGCTTTCACCATTAATAGTGCTGCTTCTACAACACGTGCAATGTAACCAACCGAAAAAGCTTTACCCTTTCCTCTGAATTTTTGTCCAGACTCAGTACTCCAATCAGCATTATAAGCACGGTCACGGATGGAACCACCCTTGACAACCTTGCGTATTAGGTAAGCACGAATCCCATCGGCATGAGCCTCAACTGGTGTAAACACAGAGGGTAATAGAGGGCGTAAAAGGAAGCCACAAAGTCGGGCAGCAAGCTTATTATTGTTTAAATGCAAACCTCGTTCGGGATGAAGGGGAATCACGCTTAAGAGATACGGATCTTTGCCATCTTTTACTAATGCATAAAAACGTCTTGGGGGCCCAAACGAGAGTGGAGGCAAGATGCAACTCAGTGTGTACTTTGTCGAGCGGAGAAACTGACGCGTGGCCAGAATACTATTTTCTGTATCTAACGTGGGTAAATCACCCAATATCCACGTCAATATACATCCGACACTGTCACTGGTTACCACAGTTTCTTTTTCACTCCTTTGAGCTAGCGCCGCTTTTGCATCCGAAAACCCTACTAGAGAAAGCAATGCAATATCACCTACCAAAAGCTTGTTTTTACACACCGCTTTGAAAAATGTTTCCAGTTCCCTTCGACGTCTTTCTACAAAAACTGGATCTGTGGCTCCAATCATCTTTTTTTGAGGCAAATTTGGCAAATGGGCATCAGGATCCAACTGCAGAAGTCTTTTAAAGACTAAATAAATCTCACTAAATCGACGATAGGTGGCACTAATGAATCCATCTGTATCCGTAACTTTCCTTATGCATATTTTGTACTCTATATGTCCATTCTGCCACTTCGGATCAGAAACCAGAATGTCCAGGCTTTCAGGTGAAAGAAAGGTGCTCATTACACGGTTCCTCTGACTATGTAAAAGGAGTAATTGAGTAGTTAAATGGAAGCGCATGTAAGACAAGGCAAGGTAACAACCTCAAAAGGCAAGCAACACCTCACGCTAGCCAGAATATCGGATAACAGTTATCAGTCAAGAAACTCGACTTACAGGAGTTTCAAATGGGTCTTATTAAAGCTTTTTGCAACTCTCCCCTCTCCCCCACTGTTTTTTTTTGTGTGTGCTGCTTTACCTTTTATGTGGAAACGTTTTACAGCTTCTGCCAAGAGGCAAGAAACATCAACAGTGCCGGTGCAAGACGCTTGCGGGAAACCGAAGGATCACTCAATTCATAACAGATTAATTCCCATTCATTCTGCTGCGTGCTGTCTATAAGGGTAAAAATAATCCCCGCGGGCGAACTTTTCGCAAATTCCTTTAGTGCTTCAAGAACGATCCCCTTTGCGATAAATGACAACTGTCGACAATAATTTCCAGACCCCCTTTCACCGGCAAAAGCCAAGAGCAACGCATCCACGTTTTTTGATGCCAAAAATTCAAGGCAGTTGGAAGCGAGTTCCGGCATTCCCAATGAGCCAAGCAACTGATCAAATCGGCATGAAATGCTGCTAATTCCTAGTTGCAGGGACTTATTTGAATATCTCGTAAATGAACACTCAAACTTCTTGTAGTCTCGGCGAAAATGCTGAGAAAAGTTAAGGCCAAGTATATCATGCTTCCATGCTGCTAGCTCCGAAAACATCTTTGTGAGGTTAATGGGTTCAGCAATTTGTTGTAGAAGCCATTGGGATAGAACAACATCCTTTTCCGTGACTTTTTTTTGCTCAGGATTGAAGTTCACAGTGTCCAGTACAATGGCAGCCAAAAGAAGCTGCGGGCATGGAATTGTCAACTCCGCCGCTCGAAAAAGCTCTGCGACAATAGTGCAAGCTGAACCCACCGTTTCTATTCGCCGAAAGTGACTGGATCGATCCAAATATAGTTTCTCGTCAAAATGATGGTCTATGACACCAACCACATTTTTCTCCAAAAAACTCTGTTCAGGTACGAGTTTATTATGATCGTACAAAACAACATCCCCTTGGATTGTCTGTAGATCCAAAAAGTTTCCCATGCCCGGTGTTCCTTTAACAGACAGCAACCATTCTGTTGATATTTCATGCTTTGAAAACAAATTTATAACATCTCCGCGCAATGGAAGATCCTCCTTTTCAAAGTTCAATGCAGGAACATAATTTCCTTTTCCCAAATCAGAATGGGTTTCCAGATATAACGCCAAGAAAATTGAACCAATGATGCTATCCATGTCACCCGCTTCATTTCCCAGGACGAGAGTAAATGGCTTTCGGGCAGCACATAGCTCAGCGCCGCGTTTCAAAAAATTGTTGACCACGGCAGACATCCTTCGCCTATATAATCGCCTTCCTTCCTCCAGAAAAGAAGAATTGCAATCAAAGGACAGTGAACAACAAACAGAGCAACCGCATGAAACAAAGACGAAATAAAAAAAAACAAATAAAAACCACCCGCCGGCGGAGAAGCGACACAGAATTACCAGGACCCCCGCGCGGGGCGATCGACACGCCACGGGAGATCACCAGTGGAGTGCGAAAAAAAAAAAAAGGAAACGGCGGGGCGGTCCGCGCCCACCCCGGCGGAGGAGGACGGCCGGCGGGGCGGCGCACCCTCTTTTTTTTTCGTGCGACTTTTCTTCTTTTTTTTTCTTCTTCCCGTCTTGGCGAGCGGCGTCGCGGCGCGAGCGCGGCCTTACCGGCGGTGGTGGTCCCTCGTCGGCGTTTTTGGGCCCGGAGGGTTGTCGCGACTGAATTGGGCGCCTTCATGCGGGGTGGAGGGGGCGTCTGGCTTTTTTCCTAAGGAATAGGCTTTTTCATTGGATTTGAAGTGGGGGTCGAGGTCTGCGTTTGCGTCTGTATCTTTCTTTTTTTTGCTTCCTTTTTTTTATTCTGGTTGTGTTGCATTGCAGTTTGTCTCTTCTGAGGAAATAGGGAAGTGTATTTCTCTAATATTCGGAAAAGCTTTTTTTTGTTTATTTTTCTGGGAATGTATTCAGGCTTTGTGCTGTGCCAAAGTGAATTTATCAGCTTTAGCATCGTAAGATGAATGTATTGAAGTATACCTTTGCTTATAAGGGTAATACCGCCATATTTCGCTTTCTAACGACGATTCACTTACCGATGTACTTGTATATATATATACCCTTTCATTTGGATAGCATTTCGCTTTCCAAAGCTCACTAGGTTTCAGCCGCGCGCGTATGCTGTGGCACATGCTTTATTTTGCGTTATGCATTTTTTCTTTTTCTCCATGCGTTTCCCACTTTGGCTCTTTCTACCCTTGATTTTATGACATATATATATATGTATAAAGGATCAATATACAACCTTCCTTTTTCCGAGTGGAATCAAGTCATTACCTTTTCTGGGTTAACAGACTAATGTGGTGTTCAAAAATCATGTAATATATATTTTTTATTGTGTTCAAATATAGTATAATGGAATTTGTTGTTGTTAACAAATTTTCTTTGAGATGAACTTGCTGTCTGTATGTTTTTTTTTTGTCTTAGCTTCTTCTTCTTTTTTTTTTACCTTTTCTGAAGATTATGGGATAAAATGTCAACAAGTAAGGAAAGTACAGTGAATTTTCTGACTCAAGCGTGCTGTGGCACTATTATGGCCCTTTTTCGTATGGGCATTGTGGACCCTGAGTTGTATAAAGACCAACTCGTTGTATTTCTTACTCGCTACCTCAACAACTGCTGGCTTTCACTTCTTCGCGGTGATGACAATTTTGTTGTTAGTACGTACACTGCCATTAATCATGACCACCCAAATTGCGTACTTAAAAGGCTTTTTGGCTTTGCGACACGCGCATTTCCAGAGCGACCGCCTCTGGAGCTTATGAAATATTCGCCTAATGATCCGGAGCAGCTGGAACATGCGCGAGTAGAAGTGTCCGAGCTGTTGAAATCATTTTTCTCAGAAAATATACCTGATGATTATTGGGATCATCAATGTGACGCCATGTCATTGGAGGAAGAGCGGTCTATTTGGGTACAAAATGGCTGCAATTCAGAAGATTTCTTTGTCCTTTCTTGAAAATGCTTCTTATTGATGAGCTGGTTAGCTTACTTTAAGAAAAATTAATCTTCTTCGTTTTTTTAATACACAAAGGAGGATTGATTTGAGGAAATTAAAAAAAATGTGATGAGAAAAATGGAAGACGCGGAGAGGAAATATATTGGTTATTGTTCTTTCCTATGTGCTTTATCTCACTTATATGAGTTCATATATGTAGGTTTGTTTTCGAGACGCTTAATATTCTTCTTAGATTTTTGCTGTTATATAACTAGAATCTTTTTTCTTTTGCCACAGGTTTTATTTCTACTTATTTCTTTTTTCATTTTACTTTATTATTTTTTTTTCAAAACAAAAAAAATACCAATTTTAACTGTCAGTGAAAGGGTTAGTACTATGAACACATTTAATTATTTTCCACCTCGTAGTGCTGTGCATGATGTAGAGGGTCCTCCAGGCGACTGCGTGAGTGCCGTACGCTTTTCGCCTTCTGGATGTCCTTATCTTCTTCTTGGCGTGACATCATGGGACAAAAGTTGTCGTATATGGCAGCTGAGTCAGCAATCGGATGGGGCGAATATAAGATCTCAACCAATGACGCTTGCCATGAGCGACTCACCAATTTTGGATATGTCTTTTTCAGCTGATGGTAGGGTTTTCTGGGCTGGATGTAGTAAAGCGGTAGTAATGTGGAATTTAACAACCGACCAGAAAATAACTGTTGGATCTCACGATCTTCCTGTAAGCTGTGTAGCTCATGTCAGGTCGAATACTGGTGCGGAAATGTTAATTACTGGTAGTTGGGATGGAAGATTGCGGTTTTGGGATTTGAGACAACCAGCACCTGTAAAGGAGGAAAATTTAGGTGAACCTGTGTTTGCCTTAGATGCACAGCGAACTTTTCCCTTGGCCGCCTGTGTGACGGGTAGAAAAGTTCATGTATTTAATCTTCAAACACTGATGAAGACAAATGAGTTTGAACCACCTTCCATGATGAAGTTCAATCTGAGGTGTGTTGCATGTTCTCTCCAACAAGACGGTGTTGCAATTGGAAGTTCGGAGGGTAGAATTGCATATATCCCTTTTCAAGGTGAAGCAGGTTGTACGTTTAAGGCTCATATATTGGTGGAGGACAACACTCTATATATGCATCAAACTAATTTCTGCGTCATGTGTCCTCGAACACCTGTTATTATTAGTGGCGGTGGTGATGGTCGAATTGGCTATTGGAACTACAAGAAACGGGCTTCTGCTGGGCGTGAAGAAGTTGACCTACGATTGGAAAGACGTAATAAGTCCATTTCTGCAGGGGACATTAGCTCTGATGGTAGTTTGCTTGCCTTTGCTCGGAGCTATGATTGGGCAATGGGTAAAACTGGTTGTATTCCCAATGAACCACACACCATTCATATCCGAAAGGTCGATTTGAGATCGACTATGACAAACTAGAGGCTGTATATGTGCTTAACATATACAAGAATATATATATATATATATATAGATTTTTTCTTATGCTTTTGTTTTATTATTTGCTCAGGTTATTATATGTTGCTATTATGATCATCATTTTCTTTCTTTGCACCAGCCAAATAGTTTCTTTCTTTTTCTGTTTCGTATTGGCAGCTACTCAAAATGAATGAGGCGTCCATCGATCAGGTTAATAAGCAAGTCAATAAAAAGTATGTTTACGGCTATGATTTATACAGCGAGTCGGTGCGCAAGTACGATCCTGTAAGCGATCTCAGGACGGTAAAAAACGCAATACTCAATAATATACACGACTACTTGCTCCACTTGGGCGAATTTGAGGCAACCGCCAGGCACAAAATGAAGATGATATTGGTACTCATATCTATTCTTGTGGCTATTTTGATTACCTCTTTATTAATGTTTGGGAGAGAGTTTTTTAAGTCATACCCTCGGATAACATACGCGCTGATGGGAATTTCTGGCCTTTTGTGTTTATTTGCCTGTGTCTGTGGATTTTTACAAGATCCGGATTGTGTGCTGTTTACAGTTGTTGGATCTTCCGTTTGCGGGAGTGACACACGCCGGAAGGATTATCTACGTGCCTTGAGGGGGCGCCGACTCTGTGTTCGTGTCAATGAGGTACCTAACTCGGCGAAGGTAAAGATTGAGACCCAATTGGTAGGACCCTCCCGTCTGTTTGCGGCTTCATCAGTTTACTATTCAGTCCCCAGAGAGGTTCCATATGGGAGGTATTTTAGCAAGGATGGCTTCTTTTATCCACCACATATGGTGGAGGATATAGACATGCTTTTGAGGTCTTTGAATTCGACATTGCTAAAGAAAAGGCAGTGATTCTTTTTCCTCGCGACCCCCCACCAAAAAAAAAATGGGCGGCTGTATTAAGTGGTGTAGTGAGGGCAAATTCAGCTTCTAACCCTGCCCCAAAACATTTATCAAAAAAAATTAGTGTCTGAGACGCTTCTTTATTTCCCCCGTGTCTCATGAACACACACACACACACATGCGCACGTCTTTTTTTTTTGCCTCCTTTGCATACTCCTTGTTTGCCTCCGTTTCTTTGAACTACTAGGTCAAGGTTAAAAGCTTCGAAGCGTGCGTTGTTAAATGGTGTCCGTGAAATTCGTCCGTTACCTTGGATACGTCGGTGCCGCCGCGAACTGGCTTATACCAATTGCCGGCATTATGAATTTCCCGACCCGAAAGCCCAGTGAAATTGACCCCGTCATGACGACCGTTCTGTGTGCCTACAGCGGCGTTTTTCTCCGATGGGCCATCGCCGTGACACCGGCCAACTATCCCTTGTTCCTTTGCCATGCTACGAACAGTGCGGTGCAGGGTGCAACTATGGTGCGGTATGCGGTTTCAGGCAGAAGTGATCCGTCTCCTCAGACAGAATAACTGGGCCATCAAAGTAAGCTCTGCTAATATACTGCAAGACACAAAATAATTGTAGCGGTATGTTTTTTTTCTTTTCTTTTTATTCTTCTCCTTTTTCAATAATGTGCGATTTCGACGGATGTTAAAACCGAAATTCACCCATAGTATAACCAGAAAAGAAAAACCGAATCGCTTTTAACACGAGACCTTTTTTTATGGCCTTGCTAAGCGTAATTAAACTTTCATATCTGGGAGTGGTGACAGGAGATTGTCACAGCCAAATGCATCTGCGCAGGGGGGGAAAAAAAACCTTTTTTCTCTCTGTTCAAGGGGCTTGCGCGTCAATGAATGACTGTTTTTTTTTTTGACTCTTAGTGCCCAAAAGCTTTTCGCAGAAAATAATATGGACGACCCTCTGCAGCTGCGAGCTAGACGTCGCTATCGAACATTGCTGCGACAGGCACAGTCTTTAGAAAAACTTGGTCAGACGGATGAGACACTCACTACCGAGCTTCAGAGGCTTGAGCAAGACTATCCAAGCTTAAAAGAACGGGCGGGATGTGTTGAGGGCGGGACCGGATTAAGCGTGGATCCTGTAAAGAGCCAAGAGACTTCTGAACCAAAGTTGACCTCCAGGACACCATTCACTTTTTCCGCTGCTTCACCTTCAGCAAAGGAAAAACATCACAACTATGCTTCCTCTTCAGCGTCGCCAGAGGCGAGTGTTATAGGTAAACCGAAGCACGCGGATTGTGTGGGTGAGGAAAGATCTGGCGCTGCTTCATCCATCACTGGGGGAGCTTCCTTTTTGTTCTGTGCCGCGACCATATGGAGTGAGGCCTACTTGCCGACTTCGTTTAGTGTATTTTCCTATTACCTTATCACGCTTTTGACCATTATTATTTTGCTGCTTCATCGTTACGTTGTGGACCCGAGCTCTATGCTCGGCCAATTCATCTCACCTGTGTTGTTTAGTTGCTTGGTTCATTTGCGAGGCCTTTTTCTTATTCATTTGAAAACGCCAGGAAGAATATCCAGGGCAATGCTGCTGGTTTACCTTTTTTTTGACCTTCTGCCCTCGATGGTGTTTGTGTTTCTTGTGTACACGCTAACATCAATTGTTCTGGAACTGGTGGAGCACTGTTTTCTATGGTAGCTGCAAGCGACGAGTATGTACCTGGGTGTGTGACCACAGACTGTGGAAATAACCAGAAGTATATACTTGTAGAAGTTATAATCTCAAAAGGCCCAAAACAGGAGGAGTTATTTCGTGTTTTTTTTTCTTTTTGTATTCCTTCATACTTTAAGTGTGGGTGAAAAGTGTATGCGCTGGGTCAGGTGAGACGCACAGAGCTAGGTTGGCCCACTACGCCCCTTCTGCGACGGTAACACTCTCAGCTAGCCCACAGAGGATGTCTTTTTTTTTTTTGGCTTCTCTAGCCACAGCGTCTTTATTATTTATTCTTTTTTTTTCTTCCTTTGCCTATTACCTTGGGAGTGAAGCAGTGGAGAGAAAAAGGGGGAGAGGGACGAGGAGACGCAAGGGCAAACACGGCCAACAAAAGAAAGAGGGAAGCGAAGGTGCGTTAACGGTTAGAGCGAACGGATTATATGGCCTCCGTGGAGGCGCTGCTGCGTTTGCCCACGGATGAGGTCCAGTCATGTCCTCCTATTCTTGCTGACGAGGATGTTTTGCTTGTCCTTTCTGAGCTGGAGACCATCCTTCGCAAGTCTCTCTACGCCGTTCGGTACGCGTTGGTGTCCCCCTTCTCCGTCTTTCTTCACCTTCTGTTGCAACCCGCGATTTTGGAGTGCCAGGAGGTCTCGCGGGCGCTTTTGGTCCCTGTTGAAGAAGGACGCTGCATTGACCTCTTGGCAGACATCTGCGCCACGCTGCTGCGGGCGGAGCAGCGCACCTTCCGTGGCAAGGTGAATATGGAGGGATTCTTTGAGCTGGTTCAGCAGCTCTGCGCCTCTGCGACGTTGAAGGATCCCCTCGGCGTGGTGCTGATGCCGTGTTTCTTGACCTTTCTCCATGTTGCTGTGGAGAGTGAAGACGACTACCGTCAGTGCCGTGCCTGCGCGAGTGTGCTCATCACGCTCATCCGCGGGTCCAAGGCAAACAAGAATCGGATGAGTGTAGAATGTGGCCGCATTGGTGAGGCTTTGACGAAGTCGAACGATATCTTTTTTCAAATGCAGTGCGTTGAGATGCTGTTTCGGCTCTACACACACAATCGCACGGTGCTGTCAACTTCAACGCTACCTGAGTTCCTAAAGAAGGGCGTGGCGGAGCTTCCCAACGACGCCAACCTCTTAAAGAGCGTCCAGACCTTGCTTGACGCCTATAACATGGAATACGCCCGCTTTGAACGGCTGCAGTTTACGGCCCTCCGTATTGAGGCGGGTGGCGAGGAGGTGTGTGGCCACACAAGCATGTACTTTTCCCCCTTGATTCTCGTGATTATGATTCCAGGGTGCTCCGGGGATAACATCACTATTCCGTACGAACACATTCGCTCGGTGAAGCTTTCAAAGGAGCGAAAGCTTGGTCTTCGCCTGCACGTCATCCCTGCAAGACTCTCCCATCTCATGAGCCTTGAGAGTGCCACTGAGACGCTTATGATTTCGTTGACACAGTCGACTTTCAGTGCTATTCGATCCTCTGGGATTCACGAATGGATTGCCGAGAGGAAGCGTCGGGTGCCGGTCAGTCGTATTCGTCAGCAACTAGAAACGGCAGTGTTGCCAACCGCGGCGGCACCGGCGGCTGCGGTGGGAAATTCTCATTCCCGAACTGCCTCCGTACAGGACCCCGAGCTCGTTCCGGGGGAGAATGGCCACTTTATTTCTCACCCTGCCCCGTGCGAGGCCCCGGAGAACGTTTCTCCCAAGCGAGGTGTGAATGTGCCGCAGCAACGGATCCGCTCCCGACCTTCCTCACCGAAGGGAAAACAACCAACTACTGAGGCAAAGGCGGAGAAAGAGAGCGAGGAGGCAAATGGTGTGCATGGGCAGGCGCTTCGTCAGCTGCACGAGGCCGCGTCACACAAGCTGGCGCGAATGCGTCAGGATTGCCAGGGGGAACTTCAATGCGCTGTGGACTTCATGCAGGAGGAGTTGGAGAAAATGCGTCGGCTTAACGCGCGTGAGCGTGACGAGTTTGAGGCCTCTGTGCGAGAAGATTTAATAGCCGTGCGGGAGTCTGAGGCCCAAGTAAAGGCTCGTGCCGCGGAGTGCGTGCAGTCGCTTAACCAAGAGCTGACGGAGATTCAGGCCCTGAGCGAGTTGCTGAAGGGTGAAGTGGACAAGCTGCGAGAAAACCTCTCAGCGGCCCTAAAACGCTCCGAGGCTGTGGAGGAGGAGTCACTGGTTCGACTTAAATCGATCGTGGATGAGGACATGAAGTCGATGGAGGAGACGTTGTTGCACTTGGTGGCATCGACAAACCCACTCTCCTTCCTGGCAAACTATCTCACGCGAAAGTTAGACGGCAGTGAGGCATAGACGCCTGAGCATGGGACGGATGGCGGTGGGTGCGTTAACCGGAGTCAGTGATAGAAGTCTACATAGAGGGCGAGTGCGGGGGTGTGAGTGGCCTTTGTGCATGCAAATGGGTATAGATGACATATTCAGAGTACATCTTCACACGTGTTACTGATTTAGTCTTCAAAAAAAAACCAAAAAAAAAAGGAAGTTTGGTTTTCTTTTTGTTTTTCCGTGTCTTTTATATTCTCTTTTTTTTTTAAATTGCAAAAGGAAGTACTTGACTCGGCTTTAATAACTCGTTGCCGCGCTCTCTCCCCCCCCCCCTCACTCTCTATCTTTCTATCTTTCTCTTTCATCTTCTCCCCGCCGTGTCTCGGCATCTGCCCTGGGAAGCGATGCGGCAGCCCAGTGCATTTTGTCGCCGTCGACACTCTCGCAGCTGAAAGGGGGGAGGGGGTGGAAGCGAAGGGGAAAGAAGGCGGAGAAACGCAGGGAGGCCAGAGCTGCGGCTCTCCGCAGCTAATGTCGAGCGTTCGTGGGGCTCTGCGCCGCCTGGAGCGCCTCAACGTAAAATGTGGTGGCAGCTGTGGGACCGTCGCCTCCTTTTCCTCCGCATCGGCACGGGCAGAGGGGGAGGCCGTAGGCGCCGCGGACACCAGCCACATGAGCCCATACGAGAAGGGCCAATATCGCCTTGCCTGCTGCATGAAGCGGGTGAGAAACAATTTGTCCCTGTTGGAGGAAAAGGGAGTTTCGTTGGGCATCAAGCGCCAGGCAGAGGTGTCCAATTCCGTTCGTCGAGACATCGGGGCCATGAAGAGGGACGCCGCACCGCTGCGGCGGCTGGCAGTGAAGGAGGACAGGTTAGAGGACTACTCCACCTTGATGACGCACATGCGCAAGACAGAGCAGCTCCAGCGTGATCGCCACGGTGGGCGACTGGGTGAGGAGGGGTTAAGTGGCGGGATGGCGGCGTCCGGTGCCACAGCGTTTGGCGGCCCCGCAGCGGCGCAAGGGTCCGCGGCGCCGCTGCTGTCTCCACACGGAGATGCGGAGTTCGCTTTTTTTTTGAGCAAACCAAGGCGCGCGACACCGAGATGGATGTGACACTTGACCGGATAGGGGCGCGCCTGACAAGCCTGAACGAGAATGCGGTGTCGCTGGACTCGGAGCTGTCCATGCAGCTGAACCTGCTTGACAATACCGGAGCAAAACTGGACAACGTGCATGCGGATCTTCTCTCCTTGAACGGTCGTCTTCGCCGGACCCTCAGAGAGATGGACAAGAGCAAGGTGGCGGTCTATGTTCTTTGCTGCATCCTACTCTTGGGCATTGTGGGGGTCATTTACTTTATGGCCTCGTGAGAAGTTTGCCACGCACGCACTGCGCGTCCGTGCAGAGACGGCAAGCTGCCAAAACATACAGGGCGTTTTACTCTCTTATCGTTCGTGTATTTATTTTTCTTGCACGTTGGTTTCCTTTCTGCCGGAGAGCTCTGCGGCTGCCGTGGAAATAAGTGGCTTCTCCTCTCACCCCCTCAAAAAAAAGAAAAAAAAACTGGGTGGGCGGGCGGGTGATGGAGCTCCTTCGAGTGGGTTGTGCCTGGCAGCGCGCTGCTGCTGCTGCTGCTGCTGCTGCTTCCATTGCCCCTCACCGCTTCATATATACATATATGTTTTTGCCCTTCTTTCCTTTGGCGTTGCCAGGCCCGAAAGGGGCATAGGACTCTGCGGGGGAGCAGAAAGGCAGACAACGAGTGACCGCCAGGTGCCAAGGGTGGAGATGCAACGTCGATGCATCGCGTGGAACTCGCTTGCTGCAACGTCGGCGCTTGTGCGCTCGTCGCGGCGTGGGTACTACGACAAGATTCGCGAGGAGCGCGAGGGCAGCGACGACGGCCCTGCGGCGATGTACCACGAGTTTCCCAAAAATCCGTCGCCGAATCATGTGCCGGAGGAACTTCGCAAGCTGAATCCTGAAGCTGTAGAGGACGCCGAAAGTTTACAACGTTGGTTTTTGTTGGTCTCCGTCGGGATCGTGTCGGCCCTCTGCTTTAGCGGCTTTATGGACCCATTTGGGGGGGAGTACCGACGTCCAAAAGGCTACGGCATGCACGGTGGTGAGAGTCTGGGGCCGGATGGGACGCCGCGGTAGCCGGCAGTGTTGGGGGCGACATGCGGGGCGGGGCGGGGCGGGGCAGGGCCAACCACGGAAGCAAATTCTGCGGTGTGTGACGTGCTCTGGGTGTGGTGACGGTGATAACTATATACTCTGCATCTCGGCTGTTTATGCTACGTAGTTTACTTTTTTTTTTTTTCCTTTCTCTCCTCTCCCTCCTCTCTTTTTCTCACCCTGTATTTTGCTTGGTCTCTCCTTCCTTACGATATCTGCGCTGTGGCCAGACCCTGCGCTTGCAATCATGGCGAAGGACACGGCGAAGAAAAACATGCGGAGGAACGAGGCACGCATGCGCACCTTTACGGTATGCACATGGGCTGTAAATGTGCTTTCTCTTGCTTACTTAGTGTACCACCGCGGTTCACTTCCGTGCCTTCGTGAGGTTGTTGGTTTAGGCTTCTGGGCAGGACAGGAGTTCGTGGCGCTCGCACTCCTGAAGCAGTTTGCGCGGCCTAGTTACAGCTCGACCGGCGAGCTGCTGGACTGCCCGGACGCTTCTAACCCCAGTGAGCTGGGCGTGTACTCTTTTGCGCAGGACTTGCTCTGGGTGTGCTGGGTTGTGGGGCTCCTCTGTTGTCTCTTTCACTGGGCCTTTTTTCTCTTGTATCTGCCCGTGCCCGCGATGGCCATGTACAAGGGCTGGAGCCTCATCGGCCCACTGCTGCGGCGCCGACAGGGCCCCACCGAGGAGAACGCCGAGGGTGCCGCGATGCCGCGGAACCGGGCAGAGCGCCGCAGGCAAGAGCTCCTGCAACGCAAGAGGAAAACGAAGTAGACCTCCCCTGGACGCGATCGACGCGCTTGTGCAGGCGAAACGAGAGGAGGACGAGGAGTTCTATTCAGGGGCGATGACACCTTGTTTCGCTGAAGGCGGTGGGTTTGGGGGGGGGGGCGGGCGGATGCGTGACTTCCGCAACAGTGGGGGACGAGAGGAAGTCAAGGCAAAAGAAAAAAAAGAACGGGGAAAAAAGACGAGAACGAGGGCGTGGAGTCCGAAGCGAACGGACGGCCTCCGACTGTGTGAATTGGGCTGTTTCCAGTTCTGTGGGTGTGTGTGTGGCGAGGTGCTTTTGCGCCCTAACTTCCTACAGCAATGCGCACACGGAACTAGTTGTGGTTCCCTTTTTTTAAAAAAAGTATTGACGAGGGAGAATGACTTGGAGGGCTTCGCTCTGCTTCTGCTGTCTTGTGACTGTGAGTTTGTGTTTTGCTTCTGCTTCGTCCCCCATTCTGCGCCCTATTTCTTTTTTTTCTTTTTTATTCTTTCGTTTTTTGCTTGAATGCTGTGGGTGGGTGTGCGTCTGTGTGTCTCTTGCGCGGAGATCCCTGCGAGTGGTAGAGGAAAAACGAAGAAGAACTGTGGCCCTCAGTTACAGCCAACGCATAGACTTGCGCTTGCACCTGGCGGGGGGGAGGGAGGGACGTGCACGGCACACTCGCCGCACCGTCGTTTTTTTCTCACCGATTATAAAAGTGCTGTTTTTTTTTTGTCGCTCTTGCCTTCCCTCGGAGTGCGCCTGCATGTAAATGGGTGGGGCTCAGACAAGGGAGGAGGCTGTGCGGTACTTCACCGGGGTGGCGTGCGCCGGGGCGGACCCGGACGAAAAGGAGTTCAGCGAGCGTCTGGGCCGCTACAAGAAGGACATATGCTCGGGCGCGGAATACTATGGGGCAGCCTTGCCGGTTCTGCGGGAGTTCGTGCCACCGGGTGTGAAGACGCAACGGGTGCGGTGGCTTTTTCGCTTTTGCCTGCAGCAACTTGAGCATGCCTCGTGCAACTACAACCAGGGCCAAAGTGAGGCGTTCCTGGCCACGCTGCACATCATGGAGTTCGTCGTTCGCTACGCCCACCAGGTCTCCCGCGGGGACGCCGCGCTGCTCTTGGAGATTGTGACTGGGGAGGGCGCGGCTGACGCGAAGAGTCCCACGACCGTGAAGTGGGCCGCAACGGAGGCACACAAGGTCTGCTGCGCGCTGATGGAGTACTGCGTCTCCGTGCCGGTGACCTGCGCGACGGCGGAGGCCCACAACGAGGTGGTGAGCCTCCTCTTGTCCATGACCTCCTCCGCGCTCTACCACAGCACCAGCTTTGACGGGACTCACATCGACGTCTTTGTAGAGATTATGATGTCCTCGGAGGGGCTGGCGCCATTTATCTTCACTCTCCTGAGGCGATTGGTGGAGTGGGGCGCCGGGCGTCTTTCATCCTCTCCCTTTTTGTACCGTGACGGCCATCGTCCATCGCTGCGAAACATGTACAACGTCTTTGGCGGCGGAAAGGGCGATAGGTTCATCAGCTGCGGTGAGAGCTTGGGACGACACTGCGCCCAACTGCTGTCCGTGCTTTTGGCGCACCTAAAAGGGAACGGGGAAAATCCAGCCTTGGAGTGTGTGAAGAAAATCGAAGATGGTACACCCGTGCCGTTTGGCGCGCTTTTGTCCGCCATGGTTAGCCGGCTACAGGTGTGCCCGTCGCTGTGTATTGTCTTGTACGTTCTCCTCTACGACCATCCGACCTTCTTGCACACCGCCTTGACGCTCTACGCGCGGGAGGTTTTGGATCTCGTACAAGAAGTCCTGCATCTGAGCTACATTGCGTCTGTCGAGGCCGGGGAGGGGGGCGCGGCTAGTGTGCGAAGTGCCGCGGCAACGACTCGGACCAATGCTGCCGCTGAAACCTGTCAGGTCCCCATTTCCAGAGAGGAATTGACACCGGAGTCGATTGCGCAGCTGATGAAGGATATGATACAATTTTCCTACCCCTTTATTGGTTTCATGACCAGCACGCTGGTGCTGCTCTTCTCCCAGGACCAGGTGCTTAACCAGAATATGAGCGACACAGTTATTGAGCCTCGTTTCAGGGCGGGACGCTGCGGCGGCAGGATGCCGATTAGTTCCCTGTGTGTTGTGGTTCTTGCCCACGGTGTTGCCAAGGCCATGAACGACCGGAATGAGCCGTTGGCAGCCGTGTTCGTTCCTAGTTTATCGAATTTAGCACCTTTCATTCACGACATAGAGGCCTGCGCCTCCCAGCAGCTGATAAGACTGCTCATTTTGATACTTAGAAAACTGCGACGCTGCGCGGAGTCGACCCGGCAAGACGAGAATGAGATGAGTTGCACCGCAAACAGCACTTCCAAAGGCAGCACGGTGGAGAGCAAGGAGGATGCCACGGCGCAAATGTTTCTCCGTCAGTTGACGTCCTTGGTCGAGGCTGTGGAGGCAATAATTCAAGGCGAGGATAGGATGAATGACACGCTCGTGTATGAGCTGTTGTACAGTCGCTCAAAGCTAGAGGCGGGGTTGGCGGCAGACAGCCAGTGCCCACATATTGCGGCTGCGTACAAGGCGTTGCTGCCGCTGCTGCGCATCGCGGACCATTATGAAACGGAACTTGCAAGCGTCACCTCGGCGGAGTCGTACCAAGACATCTTGGGTGTCATTCGGCGTGCGACGCGCGAGCACACGGGGTCTGTGTCACTCCTGCAGGACGCTTCCCACGCGGCGCCGCCCGGCAGGTCGTCTGGGAGTGCACCGTGGAGACCGCGAGAGATTCTCTACGTCTACGAGGAGTCCACGCACAGCTACGACTTCTTTGGCCCCTTTGTCTGGTCGACACTGCTGTGCGACGCCGCCTATCCGGGTGGCTTGCTGTGGGTCACCGACACCGCCGCGCTGGAGGTGTTCCCTCAGTAGAGCGGAGACATGAGACGGACGGCATCGCAGTGTGTGTGTGAGAGAGAGAGGTAGTTATCGATGTTTGCGCCTTCCTCGCAGCCCAACCAGTCTTTCGCTGCCTGACAGTACATCTGTCCACGCATGTGCCCCTCCTATACATTAGTAGGGGAGATTGAAAGTAATACTAGTGCGGAGAATGGACGACAGGGCAAGCAACCTTCTCCCTTCCTGTTGTTGCTGGTGTGTGTGTCTGTGTGTGGAGTGGGGGATGAGGTGGGGGGGTTGTGGTGGTAGTGGCGCACGCAAAGAGATGCATAAATATTATAGAAGGGGATATCCAGATACTTGGTATGCCCTTTGAGCTGCACCACCCGTGTTTTGTTTACTCCCTCGCTTCTTTACCCTATGCTCGCCTATGTGAGGTTTTTTGTTCTTGTTTTTTTAGTTTGTTTGTTTGTGGCTGCTGTGGCGCTGCGGCTGCAGGCCAGAGCGGGGGGGGCAGGAGTCGTTGTGGGGCTTTTGCGTGGTCTTTTTCAGCTCCACGGGGGTGGGGCTCGCCCTTTCTTTTGTAGTGCCGTTCTTTTTCCCTTTTCCTCCCTTGCTGCGTGCCTCGCCCGCCCCTCGCCAAGGGAGAGAGAGAGAGAGGAGAAGGCAGTGGACCCGCACCGGTCCGCCGCGAAAACTGCGGAGGAGGGAGAACGCGGGAGGCGGGAGCGAAGTGGCGCAGGCAAGCGGGAGCGGCGGAGGCGTGGAACCAGACGCGGATGAAGAAGCGGACCGCGCCGCAGCCCACGCGCGCCGGCGTGTATTTCTTTCAGCAGCTGCTCCCTCCCACGGCTGCGTCGTGCGCACCCGCGGCGCGCGCGGGTAGCAGCGACAATGCGGACGCCGGCGCGACGGTGGCGGGGGTGGTGGCGGAAATCCTTGAGGAGTCGTTTACCCCCTCGGAAACCGCGGCGCTGCTGCGGCGCTGCACGGACGCGGAGCTGGCCAGCTCCGCGACGCTGGAGGGGCAGCTAGAGGCCGCCTGGAGTCGGGTAGAGGACGTCATGGCACGAAACAAGCAGCGGCGTCGCGCCATCGAGGACGAGCTGCCGCGAAGCCTAGCCGGGCTCGACGCGTACAAGTTTTGGACCCCCGAGGTGGCCGCGGCGCGCTTCAACTTCCCCACGCCGGAGGAGTTTGGGCTGTGCGAGCAGAAGGTCGTCGAGGGGAATGAAGGGGCCGCCGCTCCCGACGGAGGTGGCCTCTCCAACGAGGCAACTAGGGAGCCTGTGGCGCCGGGGAAGCGCAGGGCAAAAGCGTGGGGAAAGACGGAGCGGGATCTGCTTGACCCCTCCAAGTCGCCCCACTGCCTGCGCCGTCTCTTCGCGCCCATGCTTCAGCGACGGCAAGAGCTCCCCAAGACGCTGACGCTCCTGCTTGCCGCCGTCCAGCGCGTGCAGTCGAAGGGGTTTCCTGAGATCGAGGCGTTGATCGAACAGGGCTACTTTCACATGCCGCTCCATCGCTCCTTTCTGCACATCTCCTCCTTCATCATGCGCTACCTTGCAGAGGGTTCTAAGGGCGAGGGCCGCGAACGTGCATTCGCTGATGTCTACAAACCCGCCGCCGTGAAGTTTAAGGAGGCGCGGGAGAAATTGCGCGAGATGGGAGACCAAGGGGGTGCTGCGCCATCCACACACGACACGGCGACGGAGGCGGTGTACAGCACGCTTCTCAGCGAGTTGAGGGAGAGGAAGGTTCTGCACACGGACTGCAGCGACGCCCTACAGAGCATCGCCGAGGACACTACCCAGCAATTGGGTGAGATGGAGAAGGGGCTGCAGGAGTGCGACCGTGATTCGCTTCGGGTGCTGAGCAGCCTCGAGCGGGACGTCCGCGCGTACATGGAGAAGTTGCAGGGGGCCATTGAGCGCACCAAGGCCGCCAGGGCGGAGATTTGCGACGAATATCAACGAGATCATGATCGTTTGCAGTCCTCCTTGCAGGCGAAACTGTATCAGGCGAAAAAAAGCGAGGAGACGCAGGAGAAGCTTGCCCGCCGCATCCGGGAGACGACAAAGGAGTGGTACATGGAGCAGCTCAAGTATGAGCGTCTCATGCAGGAGGTCATTGCGGAGACGCTGTCGCTTCGGCAGTTGGACCACAGCCACAGTGAGCTTGAGGCGTTGCTAGACGAGCGATTGCCCACCTCTGAGTCTGAGCAAAAGTTGCAGTGGGTAAACGCCTCGCTACAGCAGTCGCAGGAGCTGCGCGCGGAACTTGTGACGCAGTGCCGGCAGCACATTGGGCGGCTGCGGACGGAGGAGCACTACCGTCGATGCCGCATGCTTGGCTACGCCACAGAGAACGCGTTGTGCTGGTCGCGTTGCCTGCACGATCTCTCGCACCTCTACGAAGGCCACTATGACACCATAGCTGCCAAGTGCGACGCCTCTATGCAGCTGCGTTACCTCTTGGCCTACGAAAAGGACCTCGTGGTGAAGGACCTGCACCAGCTGCAGCGGGAGTTCTCTCTTCTTGAAAATAGCTGGGCCAAGTTAAAGTCACTGCTGGAAGAGATGGAGTTGCCGGCACCGCCGTTGGCGCAGTGTGAAAAGGATGCGCTCTGCAAAGAGTTTCGCCGCATCATTTCTGAGCTTGTCAGTGGCCGTCTCATTTATGGCGATTATGCCCGACTTCTGCCAATACGAGCAAGAGGGCGTTCTCCTCCACGGACTGAGAGGAGCGAAGGTGCGGCAGCTAGCGGCGTTGGGGGTTGACGGTTTGGTTCTCATGCCCCTTTTTCCTTGCTTGATTTCGTGTGCTTTTCTATTGCCTGCTTCACCCCACCGCGTCAGGGTTTGCGCCTCCCCTTTACTGTGCGCCCGTGCTGCCACGTGCCAGTCCGGTTTCTGGGGCTTTGGGGAGGGACTCGGTGGCGCCGGCCCTGGGGCGACAGAAGCATGTAAAGAAGAGTGTGTATGTACATTTTAGCTGCCCGACTGCTACTTTTCTCTCGTGGGCGAGGCCGTGCATCTTCGCTGCCGCCGGCGATCATGGGCCCGTGCGTGCGTGCGTGTTTGTATGTGCACTGCGGCCCTTGCTACCATCTCTCGTATTTCTTCCTTTCCCTCTTTCTATCTGTATGCCGCCTTGCTGAAGGGTGGGCAACGCAGCTCCCGCCAGCCTTGGCGAGGGGCCCCGCGCGACGACGAGGAGAGGCGGGCACAAATAAACAAATAAACAAATAAACAAACACACACACACAAAAGCAGAGGTCGTGGGGCATCGGCGATGCCGCCTCCTTCACGGCTGTGCGCGCTGCACGGCTCCAACCATCTGGTGGTGCAGGAGTTGATGCTGCATGCCGCACTGGGGCGCCGTGACTTCCCGTCGCGTGAGCGGCAGGATTACGTAACATTGGCACAACACATCGCACAACTTCCGGGCGCGTGTGCGGAGTTCTTCGCCCGGCATCACCCACAACGAGGTGTTTCTGCAAAATCGCCATGGCACAACGCGGCGGCTCGCCAGGTTGTGTTTGAGCGTCTTGTCGAGCAGAGAGGCGGCGACCACTCCTTCTGCGCCGGCCAAAAAATACCCGTCTGCTACGACGACGCGGTGGAGCACCAGCTCGCCGTGGAGCGGCTGCTGGGGCCGCACGGCTTCCGTGTGGCACTGATTGGGGCGATGCGGCGCGGCTGCCCTGTCGGCAGACGGGCAACGTTTCTGCTCACACATGACGCCCAGGGCGGCTGTGGCGAGCTCCTGCCCAGCCGCGGCGACCCCGACGCGAGCGAGGCGATTTTGTTTGAGCGTGCCATGAGGGGCCTGGCGACCAGCGGCTACGTCCGGGGCGTCGCCGGGAGAAATACGTGGGCGTGCGGAGGGGCTTCCCGGCGCTGCGTGTGCCTTGCGCGTGTGCCACGGGAGTACGGGCCGCAGCTCCCGCCCCGCGCCGGGCAGGAGGAGGAGGAGCAGGAGTTAGCGTTCATGTGGGCGCCCTCGCGCAGCTTTCACGCGCGGCGCCTCTTTCTCACCGGCCCCAAACCGTTCCTGACGCATCTCATGCTCGTGGCGGACGCGCGAGAGTGCGAGCTGACGCAGGACGGGCTGTATCGGCGCTCGCCTGGCGCACGCACGCGGCTTGAGCTGCGCGGAGAGAAGGACATCTTCACCGCGCTGCAGCTGCCATACGTGGATCCGCTTCACCGCTACGCCTACTGCCGTCTTCACAAGTTGCTGTAAACAGGAACACGTACATGAAGATATAGCTGCTTCTTTGCGTGCCTCCTCTCCTTTATTATGTGGGAATCAATTCTTTTTTCTTTTTTCACACGGAGCCGGATGCGGGTGTGGGCGCCGTGGGAGGGGTGGGCGGTGGCGACAGAACGCGGCCTCCGTTGCCCCGCAATCCGCGCGCCGGCGACGCCTATTATTATTGTTATTATTATTTCTTCCCTTTTTTCCCTTCAAATAGTTTCTGAGGGGAGGGCGGCGTTGACTTTCTCCTCTTTTTTTTTCCTGCTTGCTGAAGGGTCTTTTCTCTGCTGCTTCTCTTCTCCCGGCACTTTGGGACGCCCTCCCTCGCTGAGGCTGCGGCGTGCGAGGCCGCAGGGAAGTTGCCACCTCCCCCGCCCCCGCTCTCCCCTGCGCACACGCACGCACGCACGCACGCACTTTTTCCCCGGTTTTTGCCTCGTTTCTCTCTGCTCCCCGTGCGCTGGCCGCGAAAAGGTACTTCTTCACGAGGACGGTATGTCTGTTCAGCCACACCTGCGCAAGCTCCGCAAGCTCAAGCGGGCCAACCCCTCGCCGGATGAGGACAGCGTCGCCAAGGCCCTGTTCGAGCTGGAGGCGACCCACAAGACCCTCCGCACGCAGCTGCCGCGCTTCCACATCAACACCGTCCGCACCCTGACGAGCCCGCGCTTCCGCAAGACGGCGATGGTGGTTCTCTACCCGCTGCGGTTTCTGATGCTGGTGCGCAAGATCCAGCGCACGCTGACGGCGGAGCTGGAGAAGCGCTTCCCCGGCAGCGTCGTGGCGCTTGTGGCGCAGCGCAAGATCACGAAGCGCCCGAATGACGTGTACAAGCTGCAGAAGGTGCAGCGCTCCCGCACGAGCGTGGCGGTGTTCGAGAACATCCTCAATGACCTGCTCTACCCGTGCGACGTCGTGGGCCGCCGCTGGCGCTGCCGCACGGACGGCAGCAAGGTGATGAAGGTGTTCCTCGACTCGCGTGATCGCAAGCGCGTGGAGTCGCGTCTGCCGCTCATCGCGCACGTCTACAAGCAGCTGACACACCGCACCGTGAGCTTCGGCTTCATGTGGAACTCGAAGCTCCAGCAGGTGTCCTCGC
>NW_021704210.1:6451-12859 GCF_003719485.1 Trypanosoma conorhini | reverse complement strand
CCGCAAGACGGCAATGGTGGTTCTCTACCCGCTGCGGTTTCTGATGCTGGTGCGCAAGATTCAGCGCACGCTGACGGCGGAGCTGGAGAAGCGCTTCCCCGGCAGCGTCGTGGCGCTTGTGGCGCAGCGCAAGATCACGAAGCGCCCGAATGACGTGTACAAGCTGCAGAAGGTGCAGCGCTCCCGCACGAGCGTGGCGGTGTTCGAGAACATCCTCAATGACCTGCTCTACCCGTGCGACGTCGTGGGCCGCCGCTGGCGCTGCCGCACGGACGGCAGCAAGGTGATGAAGGTGTTCCTCGACTCGCGTGATCGCAAGCGCGTGGAGTCGCGTCTGCCGCTCATCGCGCACGTCTACAAGCAGCTGACACACCGCACCGTGAGCTTCGGCTTCATGTGGAACTCGAAGCTCCAGCAGGTGTCCTCGCGGTAGACAGATGGTGTGTGGAATTCTTAGGTCGCTCACATATATATATATATATATATGGTTTCGCCGTTCTTCATCCCATTTCTTTGTTTCTGTTTTATGCCTAAATTCACTTTTGCGTGGGGGCTGCCCTCATCTTCCCCGCGCGTCATTCTGCGGTGTGGGTTTGGCGCATTTGCTGGTGCCCCTTTGCGTCTCTTGCCGCGTGAAGTCGTGCCTTTGAGTAGTGTGCGATGCATTCGTGTTCATATCTTTTTTTTTTGTGTGTTTGGGTTTGCGTTTTTGCTTCTCTTCTCCTTTTTGCCTTCCGATTCCCCCAGCGGCAGGGGAGCCGGGGACAATGTCGGCAGTGGAAGTGTCTGTTGTGGAGTTTTTTGACAAGGAAAAGGCGGCCGCGGTGGAGCTCTTCTACGAGCGGGCCAAACCAACCCGGTGGCTGCTCGTGCACTCCATCCCAGTTGGAGTGACGCTGCTGCAGGCGTTGCAGTGCCTTGCCGCGTGCGCCGCCGTCGCCCCACCGCCGGCCGAAGGCGGCGCGAGGTGCAGTGCCGCGGAGGGTTGCCTCTGCGCCGTTCGGGTGGGCTGCGCCCCGGACGAGGGCCGGACGTATTGTCTGTTGCTGCAGTTCGCCACCGCCGGTGACGCGGCACGCGCAAAGGGCCAGCTCCTGCATGCGAATCTGACGGGGCACCCGCCCACGGTGTCGGAGTTCGTCTGCGAGGCGGCCAGCGTAAGGCGCTCGCGGCTAGGGGCAGGCGGCGACGAGGATGATGACGATGACGTGGGCAGCAGCAGGAGGCCGCACGGCGCGGGCGGAGAGGAAACCGTCAAGCTGGCGGAGTTGTGTAGTGTGACGCATGGGGGAGTGGTGCCCGCCGCCCAATCGCAGAGCGCCTGTGCGGGTGGTAGTAAGGCATGGCGGGGCTTGGAGCGACAGGGCGGAGGACGCCTGGCGCACACCGTCTCGCTGACGCCGACGGAGGACTTCTGCACCATCTGTCAAGAAACTGCCTCCAGTAAGCCGTTTATTGTGACCTTGTGCAAACATGTGTTTCACCTCTCATGCTTCCAGAAGCATCTGGAGGATGTCGGCCAGTCATGTCCGCTCTGCCGGTTTTCAATGGCGTTGCTGAAGTCAGAGTGCGACGCGTGTGGCGCCTGCAGTGACTTGTGGACGTGTCTTGTGTGTGGCTGGGTGGCGTGTGGCTGGGGCCACCGCAGTGATGCCTCGCACCACTTTGAGAGCACCGGGCACTCCTGCGCGATGCAGAATAGCACCTCCCGGATTTGGAACTTCCGCGCGATGGACTTCCTGCATCACCAGCTGGCAATCGAGCTGGGGCGCGAGGACGACGCGAGGGCCCTGCAGGCGGCCGCCGAGGATACCCCCGCCCCCAGCTGCTTCCACAAGGGCGAAGCGGGGCTTACAGCCACCACCTACCGGCGCAGTCGATGGTGGTGGGACGCGGAGGATGAGGCGGCGGCGCTCGACCTGAACGCCGAGTACGTGCATGACTACTACCTACGGGTGATGCAGCAGCTGATGAGGGAACAGTCGGAGTACTTTGAGCGACGGGGAGAGGCGGGCGTGGCTGCGTTGGCGCCGACGACAAACGAGACCGCCCTGGATGCGGCTACCGCGAAGCTGCGGAGGCTGGCGACGGCGGAGCAGCGGCAGCGGAGGCGGCTAGTCTCAGAGTACACGAGCGTCATGCGTCGCGTGGCGCTGCATGAAAAGATGTTCTTTCAGCGTCTGGTAAAACTGGAGGCGATACGGAATGGGAGGCTGCATGAGGAGTCGCTGCTGCAGTCGCAGTACATTCAAAGCCTGCATGCAAGCATTGAGCAGACAAGACGCAGGATTGACGAGGCTTCGCGACGCGGGGAGCAGCAGCTGACGCAGAAGCGGGCGGAGTTAGACTCGCTGCAAGCAAAGCTGGACATGTTGTTAAAAGAACTGCACTGAGCTAACCGTTGCCATCTTTTTCTACTTTCTCCCACTTTGTTTAAACTTTCTCTGTGTGTGTTTTTTTCTTTGATGCCCGCTGTTGATTGGCTTGCGTGCGTAAGTGCGCCTCCGGTGATGGAGCCGCATCACCTTCCGCCCACGCTTCTGCCGTCTCTTCGCTCTTTTTTTTTCCCCCCTCTCGCTATGCCCGCCCCCATGTGGAGGGAGCACTGCGGCTTGCGGGGTGGCAGCCGGGGGAAGGGGGGAAGTCTCAGGCGGCACGGTAGGGGCCACCGGCGAGCGATGGGATCGAAGCACTCGAGAAAGCGGAAGCGCCCGGCATCCACCGCGGCTGCCTTGGCTGCGGCCCCCGCCCTGCAGCGTGGCTCGCCACAGATTGAAGACTTTACGCAGCAGCTGATGGACGCCATGGCCCACGCGAGCGCGACGACGGTGGGTGTTCTGCAGCCCTCCACGAGCTCCTCTTCCTCCTCCTCCGAGGAGGAGGACGGGACGAGGTACACGCGCGGGCATGCAACGGCGCCGGTGGCTGCACCGGCCGTCAAGGACACCACCGCAAGCAGCGCCACGGCGACGCCGCCAGCGCAGAGGTCGCGGAGCAGAACAACATCGAGGCCCTCTGCAGAGTGCAGCCCATGCAATCGGGTGGCACGAACGACTCCAGCGAGGCGTGCGAGTCCAGAGGGTCACAACATCCAGTTGAGGGCCTGTAGTATTCAGGCTGCGTGTACTCCTCCGCGCGATGAGGGCCGCCCTTGGCCAGGTGATGCCTCGCGGACGGAGGCGGAGCTGCTGCAGCAGCACGGCCACTTATCACAATTCAACAGCCTCTACTCGATGCCGAAGGGAAGTGGCACTCACAGCGGCAGCAGCAGTAGCACTAGTGGCGGCTCTGAGGGTGCTGTGGACGGCGGCGTAGCGGACGGGGGTGGAAGTGAAGCGGGAGAGGCGGAGGAGGAACGACGTGTGCGGCGTCGACGCAGGGAGTTGTCAGAGATTCCACCGGGAAGTCTTGCGTTGTACACACGCTTGGCGGAGTGCGGTGTCGACGCCGTGGACCGTCCCTTTGCGACCTGCGTTGTTAGGCGAGCCCAAGGGGTTGTGGAGGCGTGGGCCGCAGGCTTCGTGTAGAGTGCGGCTCGGCCTGTGCATGTGTTTTTTTTTTTCTCCCTTGGCCCTTGGCGTACGTGCCAGGTACAGAGGTCCACTGGGTGTGGGATAACACTCGTAGAAAACGACCTGCATAGAGAACGCAAGAGAAAGAGAGAAGGTGTGTAATGTGTGTGGGATAGAGAGAGAGAGAGTGAAGGCGAAGGGGAAATGACACTCCGGCACCGTGTTGCCATGTGTGGATGCATTGCGGAGGACCATTGACATCATTGACTGCCTTCTTTCAGTTGACACTAACACTTTTATCTTCCAAAGGAAGTGGAAGGGAGTTTTACTGTTTCTCTTCAAGCCCAGCGGCTTGGATTCTTCAAGTTTAGGCCAAATGGGGGACGTGTACGGGTTTGTATTTCTCCTTATGGTCGTCTTGTACACCGTCGCGGGCGTCTACAAGGGCGGCAGAAGGTACATTCAGGCAAAAACCCACTCCCATGTCTCCGTCTCCTCGTCGCCCGCCTTCAAAAGATTTCAGCTTCAGTTTTTGCTTGTGTACTTCTTGGCCATGGCCGCTGACTGGATGCAGGGACCTTACGTGTATCGTTTATACTCGTTTTATGGGCTGAGCCGGCGTGAGGGCGGCCTTTTGTTTATCGTTGGCTTCGGCTCCTCGCTGCTGCTTGGGACCTGGGTTGGCCCCTTTGCAGACATGTGTGGTCGCAGGACAGTGTGCCTGCTTTACTGCCTCGTCTACGCCCTCAGCTGTGCCACGAAGCACGTCAACAGTTTCCCTGTGCTCGTGGTTGGCCGCCTGCTGGGCGGCGTGGCTACCTCCTTGCTGTGGTCGGCCTTCGAGAGCTGGATGATCAGCGAGCATCACACACGAGGCTACGATCCGGCGTGGCTGGGGGAAACGTTCTCACGGATGACGGTTGGAAACGGTCTAGTAGCGGTTCTTTCTGGACTCGTGGCCCAATGGGCCGCCGACGCGTTTAGTCACCCCGTTGCCCCCTTTGACCTGAGCGCTGCTCTGCTCATGCTATGCTTTGCTGTGGTCGCCGTGCGCTGGCCGGAGAACTACGGCGCCCCACAAGCCAACCTTTGGCGACAGATGGTGTCTGCCTCCACTGCGGTGCGTGACGACTACCGCATTCTTCTAACGGGCGTGCAGCAGTCCCTGTTCGAGGGCGCCATGTACGCCTTCATATTTTTCTGGACACCCGCGCTGGAGACAGCTGGCGCGGTGCCGCACGGACTCGTCTTTGCCAGCTTCATGCTTGCCCTGAGCCTGGGCGGGCTCGTGTTTGACCTATCTATCGAGCGCGTTGTAGCGTGGATGCCCGTGCTGTACATGGTTGCCGCCGCCACCATGGTGGCGCTTTCCCACACGGAGAGCCGTGCCGGAAAGATGGCGGCAATGACTGTGTTTGAGGCGGTGGTGGGCTTCTTTTGGCCCTGCATCGCGACGCTGCGGGCGGCGTACGTCCCGGAGGAGTGCCGCGCCTCTGTGATGAGCCTCTTCCGGGCCCCCCTCAACGCCCTCGTGTGCCTGATTTTGTTCGTGCAGGGCACAATGGCCCTGCAGAGCGTGTTTCTTCTTTGCGCCCTGCTGCACGCGGCGGCGGCCCTGGCGGCAGTTCTACTGAGGGCGTTTGTGGGACCTCCGCGTCGTGGGGACCACATCCTAAGAGGCGTGTGAGGAAGGGGGAAACAACAACAACAACGTGAATATGCGTTATATCTTCTGCGCGCGGTGTTGCGCCTCTCCCTCCTCTGCTTGCTCCGATGCTCTTCCTGTACCGCGGTGACGGTTAGGTGGGTGCCTGCACGCGTGGAGCCCGTACGCACACACACACACACGCACACGCATACGCTCGCGCGTACTTTGCTCTTTTTCTTCTTCCCTCGTGTATGTGCGAGTGTGAGCGTGAGCGTGTGTGAATGTCTGAGCCGCGGCTTCCGCAGGAGGCGCGCGAGGACAAGGCGCGTCGAGGCACTTGCACGAAGGGGACCTCGGTGGCCGCAGCAGCCACGCCGCTGATTACCGTTTCACCGCGCCACGACGCCCTCGTCGTAGTGGACATGCAGAACGACTTTGTGCGTCCTGACGGGCCGCTGTCGGTGCCGGGGGCGGCGGAGGTGGTCCCGGTGATCAACCGCCTCTGCCGCGCCTACCGTTTCCGCGCCGTCGTCGTGACGAAGGACTGGCACCCGCCGGGCCACTGCTCCTTCCGCCGCCCCGCCGGGCCCGGGGGGCCATGGCCGCCGCACTGCGTGCAGGCCACCGCCGGCGCCGCGCTGCACCCGCGGCTGCGGCTGGGGAACGTGGACCACGTCGTGCACAAGGGCTCCGACGCGGACGCCGAGTGCTACTCCGGCTTCAGCGACGAACACGGCAAGGCAACTGGCCTCGCCGCTCTGCTGCGGGAAATGGACGTGCGCCGTGTGTTTATCTGCGGCGTCGCCTTCGACTACTGCGTCTACTACACGGCGCTGGACGCCTTGAAAGAGAACTTTGAGGTCGTCGTTCTGCAGGACGCGACTCGGGCCGTCTTTCCGCACAACGTGGCAGAGCGGAGCCTCAACCTGCAGCGTGCGGGGGTCACACTGTCGTCCAGCAAGTCCCTCACCGCGTCGATGGCTACACCCCTCGGCGGGGCACGGACTTGCGTGCGTCCGAACCTGTAAAGCTGCGACGACGGCGACATCGCGGTGTAGGGGGTGAGTGGGAGGAAAAGCAGCACGAGGAGGAACTCACCTACACGCAACTAATATATATATATATATATATATATAACAGCAATACACACACACACACACACACACACACACACACACACACACACACACACACACACACACACACACACACACACACACACACACACACACACACACACACACACAC
>NW_021704210.1:4510-6426 GCF_003719485.1 Trypanosoma conorhini | reverse complement strand
CACTAATATATATATATATATATATATAACAGCAATACACACACACACACACACACACAAATACCGTTCTGGCGGTGCGTGGAGGGGCGGGGGTTCTCGTTGGGTCCTTCCTCCGCGTCTGTGGAGTTTCCGGCTGGTTCCGCGGCCCGTGCCTGACGTAGTCGCGCTGACTGCCACCGCTGGCGGCGAGTGGCACGCACTTGCGGAAGCATGGCTCCTGCCGTGGCCATTGCCGTTCGTGCTGCCTTGGGGGGAGGTGGCGTGCGTCGCCTGTTTGGTCTCCTGCCCGACTGGTGCGTTGCCGACCTTCGCTCGTCTCTCGCGCCCGCTATACATATATATATATATTTTTCAGTGTGTTATTTTTTTCCGTGTGTGTGTGTACTTTTTTCTTTTGGTGTTTTTGTCTTGTTTTGTTTCTTCTCCCTGCGTTTTGTGCGTCCCCACACACTCTCCCTCGCCCCTCCCCTGGGCGGCAGAAGAAAACGCAGCAGCCGGCCACCCGGAGGGGCGAGGGAGAGTGTGTGGGGACGCACACGCGCATAAATACCCGCCGTGAGAGGCGCCTCCCCGTTTTTTCTTCTCGCCGCCGCCAGCCTGCCGGAAGAAACGAGGAAAACATAAACAAACAAACACACACACACACACGCACACGGGGAAGACGGGAATGGCGGCTTTTTGTTGTTGTTGTTGTTGTTGTTGTTGTTTCTTGCAAAAATTTTCCCTCCCGCGGTTTGTCTCGGGTCCGCGGCGTCGGCCTGTTTTGTTGCGGCTGCGCCTTCTCTCACCCCGCCTCTCTCTCTCCTGCCTCCTGCCAGCACGACCAACACCGCCACTGCGCGTCTGCGCGCGGGAGAGAAGCAAGCAAGCGAAGGAAGGCGTGCGTGTGCCGAACGCAACCGCAGGCAGCCCGCGACAATAATCACCGGCGGGGCGAAGGCACACCCACCCAACCCACCCACCCACTCGGCGGCAGCAGCAGGGACGAAGCAGTGGGTGTGTGAAGAGGAAGGAGTTGGTAACCTGAGCAACTAACAGACGAATTTGTTAGTTGAGGTTTACCTCTCACCACACCTCATTGGGGAAGCAAAAAAAAAACACACACACACACACACAGACACAAACGACAACTCCAGGGGCTGCTCGTGGAGGCGACAGGCCGTAACATGTCAGCCGAGCCGCAGCCAACCCCGGCTGACGCCGTCGCCGCTCCCCAGGGCGCTGATGAAGCGGAGCCCCTTCCCGCCGCCTCTGCCGCCGCCATTACGACTATTAGTACTGCTACGGTTGAAGTGCAAAGCGTGCCGGAGGTTAGTGCAGGAGCAACAGCAACAACAACAGCAGCAGCAGCAACGACGACGACAACAGAAAAGGAGGCTGCTGTGACCACAGTTCCCGCTGCGTCTGATAGTAAAGCCGAGAATGTGGCAGAACCCGTTTCCGCATTGCCTGAGCAGCAGTTAAATGTGGCTTCCGAGCAGTCGCCAAAGGAGTCAGGCGAACACAATGGAGAAATGGGCCCAAGGGAGGAGCCGGCGGCTCAGGCAAACTCGAAAGAGCTGTCCACGGAGGTAACACCGCCCACTATGCCACTGGCAAAGCAACAGCTCAACTCGAATGCGGAGTCATTTCCCCCGCGGGGTAAGAGTAAACCGAGGCAGCCGTCCGCCACTTTTCCCACACCCAAGTACAGGCAGCCAAACTCTCCCCCCGTGGCAGACTTGCGGGCGGGCAGCTCAAGGACGCCAATGCAGCAGCCACTACCGCCGCCTCCCATGTACCAGGCGCCGATTATGGTCTCGCCGTTGGTGCCAGCAACACTACCGCCGCCGCCACCGCCACCACCGCAGGTGCCATTTTATATCACACAACATGGCATGCCACCGCCGCCACCGCCGCCGCCGCCACCACCGCCG
>NW_021704210.1:0-4485 GCF_003719485.1 Trypanosoma conorhini | reverse complement strand
GAGCAGTCGCCAAAGGAGTCAGGCGAACACAATGGAGAAATGGGGCCCAAGGGAGGAGCCGGCGGCTCAGGCAAACTCGAAAGAGCTGTCCACGGAGGTAACACCGCCCACTATGCCACTGGCAAAGCAACAGCTCAACTCGAATGCGGAGTCATTTCCCCCGCGGGGTAAGAGTAAACCGAGGCAGCCGTCCGCCACTTTTCCCACACCCAAGTACAGGCAGCCAAACTCTCCCCCCGTGGCAGACTTGCGGGCGGGCAGCTCAAGGACGCCAATGCAGCAGCCACTACCGCCGCCTCCCATGTACCAGGCGCCGATTATGGTCTCGCCGTTGGTGCCAGCAACACTACCGCCGCCGCCACCGCCACCACCGCAGGTGCCATTTTATATCACACAACATGGCATGCCACCGCCGCCACCGCCGCCACCGCCGCCACCGCCGCCACCGCCACCACCGCCGTCCTCTATGATGTCGCCTTTCATTTCGGGAATTGGAGCACTTCCGCCACCGTCGTCGTCGCCGCCGCCGCCGCCGAAGGCGCCTCCACCACCGTTCTTGCAAGCGCCGTGTGGCCCCATCCCGTTCAACGCTCCAATGGGACTTCCCATTCAGGCAATGTTGATGGCAAAAGGCCCCGACCAGAGCTTTTTGTCCTCGTTGTTTCCCAACGGTGCAATGCCACCACCACCACCACCACCACCGCCGCCGCCATCGTTTGCAGCATCATTGTTAGCGGCTGCTCAGAAACAGCTACAACAGCCGCCGCCGCCGCCGCCGCCACCACCACCGCCTCCTGGAATACCTCCAGCAAGGACGCAAGTCGCTCGCGTGAGTGTTGGTAATGCTTCCTTGGCAGCTCTGGTGTCGAAGGAGCCGCCAAAGTTTTCGTGTGTGCTGCTTTCCGGCATTCCTGCGGTTGGTAAGACCACAATGGGGCGTGAACTGGTAAATGAGCTGCGGCGGGACGGACTTGGGTGGATTTTCTTTTCTGGCGCCGACTTTCTCGCGGGGGCGACGGCGAAACGCCCAGTGTGGGAGACCACCAGGGGGGTTTTTGATGCGCTGCAGAAGCGCCTGGATGAGCTGCTCGAGCAGCAGCGTAGTGAGCGTAACGTGAAGGGGCTTGTGATTGACAAAAATGTGAAGGGGATTGAGGACGTCTACTACCTTGCCTCGCTGCTCAAGGCGAGGCAGATTCCATTTGTCGGCATTGTGGGAATGGAGGCGGGCGACGACACTGTGCTGCTAAAACGCATGGGTGGTGGTGAGGAGATGCGGGAGAAGATCAAGTACCACCGCGTGATACATGCCAGGGTGCGTGCCCTTGCAAAGGCCGCGGGGATGTACCGCGAGATTGACGCGACGAAGTCGAAGGAGGAGGTTTTAAACGCCCTGCGCACAATGGTGCTTGGCTGCTGTGCACAGCCCCCGCAACGCGGCATCCGGACCGACTTCTACGCCGGCTCCACGGTAACGACGATGGTTGACGACCATGCGGAGTACTACGACGTCGTTACCCGCGTCCTGGAGCTCCTGCGGTCGCCGACGGGGCTCTCCCACTACCCCGGCACGATGGACTTTACGCCCTTTTCAACGCGGGAGATGTCTGACAAGAATCGGGCCTCTGCAATAAAAACGTACTACGGTGTCCGGCGCCTGAACGACGGCGTTCGCCATCTGCTGATGTACCGTGACTCAAAGTTCTACCTCGTCCCGACGCACCTCAAGGCCGTGCTGCGGATGCCCGAGAAGGCGTGGCTGGGAAGCAAGCTCGACTCCATTGGGTGCTTTGTGCTTGAGGGCGACTTAGTGCGGCTTTCCAAGGACCGCTGCTGCGAGAAGTTTCTTGTCTTTGACGTTCTCTACTGGAGTGACGCGGCGCGGCCGGGGGTGAATCAAGCGGCGCCAATGAACTGGGTGGAGCGGCAGGCCCTGCTCGACACCCACCTCTGCGCCGAGAGCAAGGCATTCTTTCCCCCGGGGTCTGACTGCGTTGTGCTGCACCAGGCGACGTCGAAGTTGGAGCGCATCTTCGACTTCTTGAACGCCGGCGAGGACGCCTTGGAGGGGATCCTGTTTCAGCCCATCAGTTCTGCCCACGGCTTTGACAAGGTGTACGTCTGGCGCCCGCCATCGAAGCTCACGATTGATTTCCGCATTGGCGCGTTAATAAGCACCACCACCGAGGCGAATGAAGCGGAAGATGACGCTAACGGTGCGGCAGCGGCAGCGGCAGCGGTGGAGGCGGAGGTGGCGGCTGCGGTGAAAAGTAATGTTACCAGCCCCTCCTCTACCCCCGCGCGGCGGTCGCAGTCAAAGATGCAGTCAAACCCACCGCCGTCCGACCTGCTTCAGTTGTCCGGCACACATTCTTTAGGCCAAAGCATGAACAGTGCGGGGGGATTAGGGCGAAGCGTACTCTCCGAGAACGTGCCTACACGCACGTTTGAGCTGGAGGTGTATGACAAGCACGAAAAGGAGTATGTCCAGTTTGAGGAATGCACGGTTGAGGTGAAGCACCCCGACGTGGTGGAAGGTTGCATCTGCACCTGTGTCCTGGCAGAGGAGAAGAGTCGCTCTTGGACCTTTCAGCGCATTCGCTACGATGTGCTTCGCCCTGCGTATAAGCGGGACGTGACGTCGTTGCTTGAGCATTGCATTATTCCCAAGTCCAAGTTGTTGCACTGGCTGGTCCACGACAAGATTGTCCCGCAGACGCCGAATGAGACCCCGGTCATGGCGGCTCTGTCACCACCGCTGCCGCCGCCGCCGCCGCCGCCGCCGCCGCCGCCCGCAGTCTCGGGACCAGGGGCGTCAAAGTCCCCGGCGCAGCATCCCCTGACCCTGCCCACGTACGCCACTGCGGTCAGGATGCAGCAAAGTAACGCCCAGCCGCATGCGGCGCTGCGGATGTCGCCGCCCCCGATCGAGATGGCGGCACCCTCCCATGCGCTGCCGCTGCCGGGCGTGCACACGCGAGGCTCGCAAACTCGGGTGACCGCCTCGCCAATGCACACGTCCACCCCCCCTAATGTCCACAGCGCGTTGCACGCTCCGGCGGCGGAGCCCGCAACCGCCACACTTAAGCCCTGCAATGCGGCCAACGACGCAAACGCGCTCACGGCACTGCAGCTTCTATCGACGATGGTCTCTTCGGTGCACATTGTGCGGACGGACGAAACGGAGGAGCCGGCCAAAGCTGCCTCCAAGACCAGTCACCGCCGCAACCAGCAGCAAGGGAGCGATGCCCGCGGGTCATGCCAGGGCCAAGAGATGCATGAAACCGATAAGCGAGGCAACAACCGGGCGTCACGCCAGGGCGGCAAAAAGGCGACGCCTGCCGTAGACCATTGTGCGCAGTGCCTTAAGAAGAAGCAGTCCGAGGATCTTCGTCTTGACCGGCAGGACAGTAAGTATTACTGCTACAGCTGTTGGGCAAAGCTGGGATGGGAGTTCTGTCGGGAGTGTGGGGAGTTTAATAAGGGCTGCCGGGAGCGCACGCGCCGCCGCGTGGGCGAGTTCTACTGCAACACTTGCTGGTCCAGCTTCAACAAGGGGGACGAGGAGGCGACGAAGAGGGAGAACCCAACCCCCACCAGCTCTAATGGGCAAAAGCAGCAAAAGCAGAGGCAGAAGCAGCAGCAGCAGCAGCAGCAGCAGCAGCAGCAGCATGTGGTGGAGGATGGCCCCGCCGCAGCGGCGGCGGATGAAAAGAAGACGAAGAAGCGGAGGCCTGCGGAGCGTAAGAGCTCGAGGAAGTCACAAAGCGACGAGGAGAAGGTGAATGCCGCGTCTACAGCGGATGATGAGAACAATAACACGAGCTTGCCAAACAACTTCACTGCTTCGGAGTCAGAAAATGCGGGTCAATCCGATTCCAATGGGAAACAAAGCAAAAAAAGTGTCGTTGAAAGGGAGACACCGTGTGAAATAAATCAAGGTGAGATTGAGTCTGCGCCGCAGCCCACGCAGGAGGTCGTTGCCCCCAACCAGGTGGATGTGGCGGTGGAGTGAACTCTGCGTGTGAGGCGCTAACGCGAGCTCTAAACGCGTGTGCGTGTGTGTGCGTGTGTGTGCGTGCTTCTTCGACGGTTTGGTAATTGTGTGTACGCGTGTATTTTTTTTTATACGTTTCACTGACTCCTTTTTTTGTTTGCTGGCTTGTTTTACCTGTTTTTGGTTTTGCTCATAGTGTCGCCTCTGCGCTGTGTGCCTTCGGAGTGGGCGCAGACGCCGTTGTGCCCCACGCGCCATGCACCACCGCGGGCGGGCGGCCGCGTTTGTGTGCGGGGTTTGTGTGTGTGTCTGTGCGTTTGTGTGCGGGGCTCTCGGGCTGCGGCGGACAACTGAGGCAGCAGCAACTAACCGTTTTTTTTTGTTTGTTTGTTTGTTTGTTTGCGTGTGTGTCTTTTTTTTCTTCTTCCCCTTTTCCCTTTTTTTTCTTTTTGAAGCGTCCCGTCTCCTCGCCGTACCCACCGCCCCCC
>NW_021704208.1:15429-37455 GCF_003719485.1 Trypanosoma conorhini | reverse complement strand
CACAAGCTCCTGTGGAAGAGGCGCCGCCCCCGTGGCGTGCGCCTGCAGGAGGCGGCCAATTTCCCGCAGCCCCTCCGACAGCGTTGCCGCCGGCGGGCCTCGCTGCGGCGAGGAGGGCGCCGAAGCTGCCGCACCGCCCCTCCCAGGATCCCAATTGCAGGGCGCCGAGGAAACCGCCCGCTCCAGTTCGACGATGCGTCGATGCAGGTGCCGAATGAGAAGGCGCTGGGTGCGCACGTGGGCCACCAGCTCCTCTCGAGTGGCAGTGCGCAGTTTGTCCTCCATCCTCCGCCTCCTCCCAACACGCTTGTGTGTCGCAGCCCTTTCCCTCCGCGCGGCGTTGCCCCAGCCAGCGCCTCGGCAAGCCCACGAACGCGTGCGCACCGAGGACGAGCACACAGCCCCTCCACCGCCCCGCTCTCACACGCACAACAAGGCCCGCTCGCACAGCGGCAGGCGAAGAAAGGAGTGAAGAGGCGACTACACCTGACGGAGGGCGGGGAAGAAGGGGCGGCTGGCAGCACACAGGACAGGCGGCGGGGGCGCCGCGGCAGCCGCCCGCAACGGGCACAGCGCAGGGGAACCCACAACGGCCGCCCGGCCCACGCACCCACATACGGCCGCTCCGCTCTCCCTCCGCCCACATCAGAAACCACGACAACCGCAAAACAACAACCGCGGCGGCATCCTCGGCGACTCTGCGGAGAGGGTCCGCCGTGTCCGGCACACGGCGCTTGCCTGGTACTGCCCTCAGGAGGGACAGGGGTGCGTGATGCCGGGCCGCAGGCGGCGGGCACAGTGAACGCAAAGCGGGCGTGACCATTTATCCCTCCAGGTACGGGGCGCCGTCTGCGCGGCTGACTAAATGGCGCCAACGCCACTATGCCTTCGTCAGCCAGTGTCGGAAGCGCTGCTTCAGTGATGCCGCTGTCTCTTCTTCCTCCTCGGAAAGGCCTTTGGCCCCGCCTTCCTTTTCTTGTTCGGCAGTGAATTTCTCTAGGGCGCATCTCTGCGCCCCTGTCAACTCCTCTCGCTTCGGGATAACCACAAGCAGGTGGACGTAAAGATGGCCACGTCGACGCTGCTGCTGCTGCTGCTGTGACTGCGCCGATACGCCCTCTGCCGCCACCTCAGCGCTGGCGAGGGCGTTGCTGACTCCCTCCAGAGAAGCGCCATGGCCTTCCAGGGTCAGCCGCTCCCCGTTTCGTGCGCAGGGAGGGACGCGTAGCGGGTGCGCGCCACGCAGGGTTGGCACCGACACGACGCCGCCGAGGAGGGCTATCGAAAGCGGAATAGGCAGCACCATGTGAAAGTCGAGTCCGTCGCGGTGAAAGAGACGGTGGTCCTGCACCAAAACAGTCACTATGAGATCCCCCGCACTACCACCACGCACCCCATCGTGGCCTTTTCCACGAAGCCGCCGCAGCGTCATTGTGGTGGTGCCCGGACGCACGTCTATGGGAACACTTACGGTATGGCCCTGCAGAACACCAGCACCGCCGCAGGTGCCACACTTCGGTGGCGGGGCCACACCTTCTCCGCCACAGTACCTGCACGCACGCTCAATGTGGTACGTGGCACTTGGCAGATGCGTCGAGCCACGACCGCGGCACTGTGGACACTTGCGCTGCTTCTTCAGAGTTTGCCGTCCATCACCGCCGCAGCGAGAACATGTGACACGCTTCTCATACACAGCCGTCTTTGTGCAGCCAAGGATGCTCTCATCGAAGGAGATACGGAGCATAAAGTTAATACATTGCCCGTTCTCTGCAGTGCGTGAGTCACGGGGGCTGTACGCCTTTGCGTCCGCTGGGGTGCTGGACACGCCTGTCGCGGACTGAAACGGGCCACTAAAATCCCCAAAGGACCGTTGCACCGAAGACGAGGACAACGACGACGCGGGCGACGAGAACGTGTGATCCACAAAGTCAAAGGACTGATGCTCAGGGTTGAAGTTGGCCGCCGTCTGTCCACCATCGACGTGAACGTGAAGGAGCGCGTCGGGTGAGACGCAGTGGTGGGCCGCGTAGCGTGCACGAAACTGATCATCGGCGAGCAGCGCGTACGCCCGCTGCAGCTCAGCGAGCTTCATCGCCTCCCTCCCGTCATGCTGCGGGTCTTTCAGCTTCATTGCCTCGCGCAGGTAGCCTTGGCGAAGCTCCTCGCGCGTCCGGCGGACGCGGTGCGCCTCACTTTCCGTCCCAAATCCAAGCAGTGCGAAGAGCGACTCCGCCTCCTGGTCGTTGCCGCGCTGAATGACGTTAAAGTGACGGCGCGGAACCGACTGTGCGTGCAGCTGCGACAGCGGCGCCACGAACCGCCGCATTGCACTTCTCGCCCGCCCCACAGAGAAGGAAAGGCGTTTCAAAACAAAATGCGCAGACGCAAGTAAAAAAAAAAAAAGAGAAATGGAAAAATGGGCGAATGAAGGGGAAAAAATGAAGACAGAGTTCGCAGGAGGCTCAAGAAGAAAAAAGCTAGGCATGCAGCTAAGCAAACTTCTCACCTTCCTGTGAAGGCGCGGCAGTAAAAGTGTTTATAGTCACACCTGCACGTCTGCTGACGCCTCTTTTCTCTCCTTCACTCTCGCGTCCCATCGCAGCTGGCCGTTTTTTTTTGTGTTTCTTTGCTTGATGTTAAGCCAATTCCTCATCACTATTATTTTTTGGTGCTCCGCGCCTTCTTTTCTTCTCTCAGGACCTTTTCCCCGCCAACCTCCTTCGTCGTCCTCGTTGCATTCCCCACGCCGTTGCCGCTGTCGCCCTCCCAACGTTTTAACACCCACGCAGGCAGTTGCTTCGGCAGGTCGCACCCCCCGCCTGCGCGCCTCACCCCTCCTCCTCTGCAGGGTCGTCTAAGTCGAACTCCATCTCCTCCCCCTCCGCCTGCGCCAGGGCGTAGAACTCGACGTCCTGCCCGTCGTCGTCGTCGTCGTCGGAGGCAAAAAGATCCCAGTCGGCGTTCTTGAGGGTGCCGTCCCACAGCTGCCGGCCCGTTAGTTTTGTGCCCTTCTTTTCCCCCACCGCCCGCATCCGCTGCTTCTCCGCCACGTGTTTTTCGCTCCACTCCGCGAACAGCTCACGTGTGACGGCGGTTCCGATGCGTACTGTGGGGTCTGACGCCGCCGTCGAGGCGACGGCGACGGCTTTTGCCAACGCGTCCCCGCGCCGCTGCAGCTCCGCCTTCTCCTCCATCGCCGCGTACTCGGTGAGGTACTCCTGGGCCCTCTGAAGGACGGAGATGACGCTGTGCATCCCGACCTGCTCCGCGCAAAGCTCCTCAATCTCTTTGGCGAGTGTCGTCGTCTGCATGCGGCGATGCTTGGCGTGGTGCTCCAGGCGCACTGTGGGGGCGGCTGTCTCGGGGTACCCCTCCGACTCGTACACGATCGTCACGCGCAACTCGGGCGGGTCATCCGCCGTGGGGGCGAGAAGGACGGAGTACGTCGGCGGGTCCAGGCCACCAAGTTCGTACGTGTCGTACATGCCCTGCACCATGTCCATCTCCATCGACTGCATCTCGGTCGCCGGCATGGCTTGCGTCCCGCCACCTGCTCCTCGTGCCGCCCGCCCCTCTGCCTCGTCGGCGCTCTCGCCGCGGCTTGCGGCGCGACGTTGTGGGCGGCGTCCAACGCAATGCGAATGCCGGACGCGTGAGTGTACGTCAACGAAGGCGGCAGCAAATCCGTCACTCCCGTCGCTGCTACGCCTGTTGTTGCTGGCTCCCCTCCTTTTTGTTGTTGTTGTTGTTGTTGAAAATGGACGGTGCGGAGACGCACTCAGACATCCCCCCCCCCACACACACGCAAAGAGAGAGAGAGCGATAGAGAGGGAAGGGGAAAAAAAAAACGACGCATGGAACAAAGGAAGTGACAGAGCAAAGAACATTTCAGAGCGTACAGTACGCCGTCACTACTCATCGCAACAGGAGGCAGAGTCTGTAATGAAGAAGAGAAAACGGGTCGGAGATGCAGAGGGGCGGAGGAGCGGCAAGAAGAAGGGAATGAAGGGAGAGAGACCCTCCGTCCAGCGCGGCGAACCGCATCTCCACGGCGGTGGTGCCCTCTCCGCCTGCCTACTTCATCCTTGCGCGGCCCGTCAGCCACGCCTCGTCCCACTTATCGCGTTCATCCAGGTAGTGTTGAAAGCTCCCCTTGGTTGCGGTCACCTCGTACCTGAGCTTTGGGTTTCCCGCGGGGATCCACAACATCATGTTCGTCTCCTCGTTGCGCGCGTAGACCTTCAGCCCCCCCTTGATGCTTGTCTCTTCCGTGTGGGCGTCCATCACCGTCCCAATGAGGCGCACGGGGCGCGGATTGTAGTCAAAGTTGCACGTTATGGGGGCACCAAGGATCTGCTCCTTGGTGTGCTTCCACGGCCGCATGCGGCCCTGCTTGATGGCCTCCATGGCCAGCGAGCGCTGAATACGGGCGATGGGAAGCCGTGAAAAGAAGGCGTTGGCCCGCGCGACAAAGAAGTGGCGGTGGGTGCGCTCACGCGTGTAGCCCATTTCCGATCCGGCTTGTGTGGCTATAGTGACGGGTCCTGCAGCTATCAACGGAGATCCGCACACTGGCAACATATGCGTGCAGGCAGGGGGAGGAGTGGGGGTGGTAAAAGCAGCGGGAGCGTGCGAGGGAGAGCGGAACCCGGCAATCCCCAAGCAGCCGCCAGAGTGCCGGCACACGGAGGCGCATGCAAATTTACTCTCGGTACACGCCGAGGGGAGGAGTATGTATGACGACAGGGCCGTCAGCCACAACAGGCGCAGCATCAAAAAGAAAGAAAAACAAAACAAAACAAAACAAACAATAATGAACAAGATCATGGATGGACTCAAGATGATGCTTACAATATATGTACGCACACACACACACAGAGAGAGAGAGGCATATACAAAGGGACAGTTGTCTTTGGTGTTGTTGTTGGGGAGGCGGCGGGGCCCTCTTTTGAGCATCTAACGTCAAGACAGGGGAGGAGCTGCGGCAGCAACAAGGTTTAGGGAGACGCACCTCTCTATAGCTGAAACAAATGTGAAGCAGTGTAGCGTCCATTCAGGCGCCGGTCGTGGTCAAACTCCCCCTCCCACACATCACCGTTTGCAAATATCAGCTTCCCTTTGCCGTGCGCCGTGCCGTACTCCCAGGATCCCTCGTAGATGTAGTCGTCCCGCTGCACGTACTGCCCTTCCCCATGAAAGAGCCCCTTGTACAGCTGTCCAGTGTACACGCTGCCGTTCGAAAAGGAATACGTGCCACGACCCTGGAGCCGGCCGTGTTGAAATTCCCCCACGTACTCCTGCCCCTCGGCGGCAAAGCGATAGGCTCCAGTCCCATGTGGTTGATAGTTCTCCACCTGACCAGCGTACGTGTCACCGTTGGCGAAGCGGATGCGACAGTTTCCGGAGCCGTTAGCAGAGCTAGACGCCTCCGTCGCAGTCCGCTGTCTTGCGCCCCTGTGGTCCTTCGTCTCATCGCGCAGCCACTCCACATGATCGCCGGAGGCAAGCGTGATGGCACCCGAGTCCACGATGGCCGCATTTTTCCTCACGCGCCCCGCGAAGACGCTGTTGCAGTCAATTTCAACGACGGCATTTCCGGCAAGCACGCCCTCCTGGAACTCTCCTGTTCCCTTCAACCGCTTGGTTTGAAACGTCGCACGGCCCTCAAGCTGATCCCGCCGCCACGTCCCCTCCAGCGCCACGTGCGGGAGCGAGAGGGCACCACTGCCGTCCCGCTTGTCGTCGCACCACGCGCCCTCGAAGAAGTACCTCTGTGCGGCGTCGTAGAAAAACGTGCCTCGCCCCTGACGCTGCAGAAAAGACGGCGGCTTGCGACCCCCGCCCATCACATCCCCCACATACACGAGCGATGGACTGTACGCGATGCGGTCGCGGCGCCGTTGCGGCTCATGTTGTTGGTCGCGGTGCCGCCGCTGCGGGGGAGAAGCTTCAGCCTCCCTCCACGTGCGGCCGTTGGGGGCTCCGTCCCTCCCCAACACGGCGGGGCGGTTGCTGTTGTTGTTTTCATCCTCGTCCCCCTCCGCGTCTGCTTCGCCCTCCTCGAGCAGGCGCAGGTCAATGCGCCGCTCCTCCTTCGGCGGCGCCGTGCGGCTCTTCGCCACGGCCTCCAGCAGGGACTCCGCGATGGCCTCCTCGAATGACGCCACACGCTGCCGCTCGGCCTGCGCCTGGTGCTCCAGCCGTGAACTGTTTTCAAAAAAGTTGTCTAACTTCGCCGCCATCTCCCGCCGTGCCGCCTCCTCCTCGACCTTCGCCAGGAGCTCCCGCTGCCGCTCGAGGACCCGCTTCTGCAGCTCTAGGCGTTGCTGCTCAAGCCGCTTCCGTTCCGTCGCCAGTCGCGTGCGCTCCTCCTCCTCCCGCTGCTGCTCCTCTCGCAGGCGAGCTGCCCGTTCGAGTGCGAGACGCTCCTGCTGCAGCGCCGTCTCCTTCTCCCTCTGCAACTCCTCATGGGCCTCGAGAAACAGTCGCCGCTTTTCGTCGTAAACGTCGCGTTCAAGCGAGGGAGACTGCCGCTGATGCGGCTGTGATTTTTCTACTTTTTCAGCGTCTTGTGTGGGCTGTACACCCCTGCGGACTGCCTCCTCCTGCTCCGGGGCTGCCCCGTGGCACGCACCCTGTGGAGTTGCCTTGCCAGCCGCCGAGGACGCTCGCTGCCGTGCCGTGGCTGTGGAGGGGCCAGAGAAAGAAGGACGCCCGTGAGGCGGGAGGCTCCCCTCATCGCCTCCCTGTTGCAGTTGTTGGTGCTGCTGCGCCCGTTTGGCGCGCCACAGCGCGAGCCGCTCCCGCACCGGTGCCGAGGTGCTCTTCTCTTCTCCATTGCCCCCAGCGGCGGGCTCGGCGGGCGGTGTTGCCAGCGTCGTCTCCGCCGGCCTCCGTGCCTGCGCCTGCTGCACCGCCTTCTCAATGCTCTGCCGCACGACGGCGCGGCGACCCGCGGCCGCTTCGTGGCCCGCCTCCTCCGTGGACCCCGACGCCGCGCGCCTCCGCGCTGCCGCGGCCGATTCTACGGAGCCGATGGCCCGCATGACGCCCTCCGCGTCATCGGCCGCCTCGGTGCCGTCCGCCGCGAGTCGCGGCAGCACCCACAGCGACCTCCCGCTGGCGTCGTTGTGGAAGTACACCGTGTTGTTGTGTTCCCGCGACACGCAGTAGCTCCAGACGTGCTGCGGCGGTGGGTCCGGCAGCATCTCCGCGGGGGCGTACAAATCACGCGGGCCCCGCGTGAAGTGTCGGTAGCGCGTCTTCGGCCCCACGAGAATCACCTCCGGCACAGTCGCCGACATCGCCGCTGCCGACGCGTCCCCCCTCGTCCCCCTGCAGACCACCGCGGAGTGCGCAGCCGCCACTCGCCGTCCAGCGGAGACCGCGACACAAACTAAAGCCGCCCAAAGCAGAGGAGAGAAGCAGCAGAAGACGCAGAGTGAGGGAAATGACGCCTGATAAACGAGCAGGCGACAGGGGTGCCTTGAGCCCCACAACAGGAGAGGGGAAGCGGTGGGTGGAGACGCAACGACAAACAACAACAATAAATCAAAGCCTCCTCCTCTCCCGCAGACGCAGAAGCTCGGTATCAACCCATCCGTGAGCCACAATAAAGGCATCCACAGACAAAGACACACACACACACACACACAAATATCCTTCTCGCTCTCTCTCTATACATTTCCCTGTCTTTGTTTTTTCCCCAATGAATGTATGAATACGCGGCGCAAAAAGAAATAGGAACAGCACCACCTCCTCTCACGCGGGACCATGTCGCTTTGAGGCCCAGCGCACCACCTTTGTCCCGAGAAGTTTGCGGTACGTGCTCGGGAAGTCGGGGGCGCCGGACTTAATATCCATCTTTGCAAACATGCCAGAGAACTTCCGCACAAAGCGTTCACGCTCCAGTGCGCGCGCCGCCTCCGGCTGCTCCATCTTAAACTTCGCCAACCGTTCATAGTACAACGCCTGCTGCGAGAGCTGCTTCTTCTCGTTCTCCTGCAAAGGCCTCGTGTAGGAGAGACCAAGATCCCGGGCGACCTCGGAGCGGGAGCGGCCCGTTTCAACGCAGCCGTTGAGCCCGCGCGGGTCAAGCACGTCCGCGAGGTTCGTGGAGATGGCCAAGCCAGCATTCCAGTCATAGTTCCAGTAGGTGCCTTGACGGTAGGTAACCAAGCTGGACGGCTGCAGCACGTCCTGCACATCGTGGTCGCGAATGATCTCCCAGTACTTCTTAAAGTCCACTTTACGCAGTCTGCGAAGCGCGTGGTTGAGTTTTCGTTCTGTGCTCGCCAGCACGGCCTTGATGATGTTATTGTGCGGATTCGTCAGCAGGTGGTTTCGCAGGATGCGACACTTGAGGGCACGCTTCACCGCCAACACCGCGGGGCTTGTCGTATCGAAGTCGTGTTCGGCGTACCGCTCCATGTACATGGCCTCCTGCGCGAATTGCTTTTCCTGAAGCGACATCATTTCCTTGGAGAGGGCCTTTTTCATGTCCTCGCCGTAGCCTTCCAGCATTTCCTCTGGGATGCTAAAGCGATGCTCGTACGCGTGCCGGCGTGTCGGGTATTTTTTGTACCAAAACGGAAACCCTTTCGGCTGGCCCTCAAGCTGCCGCAAGGCACCCGCAAGGAGGGGGTGCTCCTGCTCAAACTTCATCTGCCGCGTCTCTGGAATATTTACCCCGTACAGCATCTGCTCCTGCCGCTTCTTCTGCACCGGGGTGAGGTCGGTGAAGACGGCGCCGTGGAGGTTCTTCAGCGCACGCCGCTGCGGCATGGCCGGCGTCGGCGGCTCCGGGTTCATGCGCCACGGGTACCAGAGCCAGATGGCGGGGTGCTCCATCTCGGCGATGGCCTTCTTCAGGGCGCTGTGGCTGCGGCGCCGCAGCTTGCCGCGCCCCTTCACCACCTCCCCGTCGACGGTCTCGATGGCGACCTTCTCCGCCTTCTTGAAGTTCCGGGTCTTCACAAAACTCGTCTTGAGGTCCGGCGCCTTCGACTTGCGGCGGTACGCCCGCAGCAGGAGGGCGGTGCGCGGAAACATCACGGCTCACCTCCGCCCCTCCCACTCTGCTCCGTGCGGCGACCGTCGTGAGGTTGTGGCGGCGCGCAGCAAAGCCACACAACAACAACCAAAAAAGGAAAAAAAATAAAATAAAAATAAAAATGAAAGCAGCGCCGCGCAGCCGCCGTCTCCTACCGTTGCTGCCGCCCCACAGTGGCGCAGAGAGAGAGAGAAAAAAAAAGAACAGCAAGAAAAAAAAACGCACACACTACACACAACACACAACAGCTCTACAAAAGCAACAGAAGAGCAACGACACCAAAGCCGCCGGGGCCTCCGACGTGAAACGCAGTAAAAAAAAAAAGGAAGAAAGAAAAATGGGGGGGGGGGGAGGGAAATGTATCGTCCCCACCGGACACAGCAGCTGCGGCCAAAAACAAAAAAGGAAACAGGAGACGGACGGCGAGCAGGAGGCAGGAGAGTGCCGGGAAAGGCTATTGGCAGTTCCACCCACCCCGCTTTCGCAACGCCGTCGAGCTCACATCCACGCGGAAGTCGCCCTGCTGAATGGGAATGAGCATGGACCGCACTTCCGCCGGCACGTCAATGCATGTCAAGTCTTCCCACACCGCATCACCCTCCCCTGAAGCGCGGCCAGCCACCACAAAGTAGCAGCCCTGCTGCCGAACAGCTTGCATGGCGTGCAGCATAGCCTCCGTTGAGTTGTCGTAATACCTTGGATCAAGAATACGCTTCATGGTGTCGATGCCCACAATAAAGCCGTGCCCCGGAAACAGCAGGGCCTTCTCGGTGAAGAGTCGGGCCCGTGTCACAGCCACCCGCGCCCCGCGCTCTAGAAATTGCTCTATCCGCTTCTCAAGTTCCACCTCCGACTCGATGATGCCCTTGTCTGCGTTGTCCACCGAAATCTCATACGTCACCCGGACGCGACGGAGCTCGGCCGCACTGCAGGACGCAGTTGACGCGGCTGCGTTCGCACTGCGTAGTTGCTCCGCCGTCGTCGCCACCGTTCGCGACGCCGCCCGCGCCAGTTCCGTATGCCCCCAGTGCAGCGGACGAAATGAGCCGGGAAACAACAACTGCCGCATTGAGGCCTCGGGGGCTGCCGTGGCAGAGGACTCCGCCGCGTAGGGCACAAGTGGCGCACGCACCTCCCCGTGGGCGTTGAAGACGACAAATCCCGTCTCCCCCTGCAGGAGGCACCGGAGCGGGGAGGCCGGCACCGTGTAGCACTGCCGGGTCGGCTGCACCGCAAGAGAAATCTCGAAGGGGACGTTGGCGCACTCCGCCAGGGCCTTGAGCAGCAGTAGCGTCACCTGCCCCTCCTGCTCGGCGCGTGGGAGGTGCCCCGGCAGCTCCAAGGCAAACTCCACCACATGCCGCTGGCACCACGCCGCCACAAACGCGCAGTCCTTACCGTGCCTCGTGCGATTCGTCTGCACGGCGGCGGTGGAGCCGATGCCGACAATCGTTCCATCGTCCCCGCCGCTGTAGTCTACGGCGCAGTGGTAGGCGTGCTGCGCAAGCTGGCGCGCCACCGGCGCCGCAACCAACTTTGACGGCCGATCATCCAACATATGGGCGGTGGTGGCGACGGCGTAGGGCACGCGGGCGTCCAGCAGCGTCCGCGAGCACCCCGCGACTCCGGCGAGTTGGGCGATGGCTGAGCTCCCCGCACCCGCGACGTACAACACGCACCGCACCGGTGAGGCGTGGATGGCCTCAATGAGGCCCTGCGAAAGACTCGCCATACTGCTGCCCGCACAGACTCGGCTTGAGATGCAGCGAGGAGGCAAGGAAGAAAGCAGAGAGGCAGTGCTGCCGAGAAAGCAGACACACACACACGCCGCTCGACCCCTCCCTTCTTCGGGCGTCGGCCGGCATCGCCCCGTTCAGCGGGTCAGCGCAGGGCATAAAGCAAAGAAAGACTACGAGGACGGCGTGGAGTGATGCGGCGGCCGGTCAAACCCCCGACCAGTCGCCAGCCGGTTCTCTCACGTACGCAGTTTTGCTCGAGCCTCGACTGCGCGTCCGGGCGAAAAACACGTCTGAGGCCCATGACGCCCCCCCCCCCAAAAAAAAAAAGGAAACAACAGGGTGCAAAAACCAACAAACAAAGAGAGAGAGGGATAAGTGACGATGACCCCATATCCACCGCAGAGTTTGTTTGGAAATTCATCCCTGAAGCTTCCTGTCGTCCCTCTCCAACACCTCTTTCCAAGCACACACGCAGATACGCAGCGGAACGCGCCAACCCCCGGCGTCGCTCAGTTCGTGCTGTGCTCGGCCGGAAAGGAACGCCTGGTGTACAGGACCTTCATGTCCACACCCGCCATGCGGCACTGCGGGCACTGAAACGGTGTCCCCGTCGCGTCCGGCCGCGGGAGCATCAGAGGCGAGAAACAATTCGCACAGACACACTGAGGCAGCGTCCCCGAGCGACCTTTTTCCGCCGTCGTCGGCGGTCGCTGCGCCGGCGGCCGGTTCATCATCGCTAATGCACCTAAGAGACGCCGTGGCGGCGACCGCAGACAAACCAAGAAGCAACAGCACCAACAACAACAATACCAAAAACAAAGGCGATAAAAACTCGTGAGGGTCAAGCAGGGAAGGGATGTGTTTGTGTTTGTGTGTGCGAGTGCGAGTGCGAGTGCGAGTGCGACCGCCTGCGCGGAAGGAAAGACATGCAGAAGCGGTGCTCCCTCTTTAGAGTGAGAGAAGAACAATAACAACACGCATAAATGCAAGCAACGCAACGCCGCAATGAGGACTGCCGCCTCAGCTGCGCCGGCCCGCACCTCTCTTCTTTAGGGGAGTGTTTCCTTCCGCCTCCGCAGAAGACTGCGAGGAGGCAGTGAAAGATGCACACGCACGCACGCACGCACACGCAAAAAAAGAAAAAAAGTGAAACAAAAGGGAACAGAGGACGAGAGAATTCAACCCAGAGGATGCCCTGAAGTGGCTCCACCTGCTTCCTGCATTCCTTCTTAAATTGTGTCGTACGTGGTGGGCTGTGTGCGCAGCTTGTAGAACACAGTGGAGGAGCCAGTGCGATGCACGCAGTGAGTGCACATGAGCTGCGACGCGTGGCTGAGGGCCACAACACGGGTGCAGTTGGCGCAGGTGTACAGCGTCATGCGTTCCGGCGCGGCTGCCGTGGAGTCGTCAAGACCGACTGCCTCCGGTGCCTTGAGTTCTTTGTGTTCCTCCTTTACCGCGAAGGAGAGCATGGCGGCGGCGGCGACTGGCTGACGCGCGTACGCCTAATCCCCCTCCCACACGCCTGCTGCCGCAGCCTGCCTCAAAGAGATGCTTGCAGCAGGCAGACACATGCATACGCAAGAGAAGGGATGGCAATGAAGGAAGTAAAAAAAAAAAAAGAACAGGAGTGAAAGAAGAAGTAAGAAAAATTGGGATAGAAACGCAGTGAAACGGAGCGAAGCAAATAAATGCACGTGGACCACGTCACACAAACACACAAACACACCTGCATACACGCACAGACACCGTAAGAGCCTCTCGGCAGCATCCTCAATGTCTGTTCGCCACCACATGCATACTACGCACCATCCTCCACGGGCACCGTCTTCTCTCTTCTTCCTCTTCTTCTTGGCGTTTTTCCTTCGGGATTTGCCGCCCACGAGAAGGGCGGCGTCAGCACGACTCTGTCGTGCGGGCGGGGGTGGCGGGTGGCGGCGGCCTCCTCCTACTCTTCTGCTTTCCGGGGGGGCGCATGTGAGAGTCCAGCGCAGGCCAGACCTCCACCTTCTTCGCCACCATCGTTTCATACAGCTGGCGGGCGTAGTCGTGCAGCCGCTCCTTGAGAAGCCCTTTCAGCAGCAAATTCAGCGTTTTGGTGTCGCCCTTCACACGACGCCGCTGCATGTCGGCGAGGATGGCGGTGGCCCGGCACCAAAGGCCTGAGCGCTCACATGCGAGGAGGAGAAGCGAATACGTCTCCGCATTGGGCTGCAGAGGACAGGACTGCGTCGCGTCAAACGCGGCAAAGCATGCCTGCGGCTGTGCAGAAAGCAAAAGCACTTCCATAGAGGCGTTAAGGAGATGGACGTCCAAAGGGACGTGCTCAATGCGCGCCAGCAGCGCCAGCGCCTCCTCCACTAATCCGTTCTGGCAGAAGCCCTTCAACAGCGCCGTCGCCATGGTGGCGTCCACGGCAACGTGCAGGTTCACCACAGCATCCTTGAAGCGGGCCACGGCAAAGGACATGGCGTTGTGGAGACTGCAGATGGCAAAAAACGCGGCATACGTCGTGCGAGTTGGCAGCACAACGTACTTGTCAGCGTCTAGGAGTAAACGATTGGAAAGGTGAAAGACACGGCTGTCTGGTGCGCTCACAGCCGCCAGTGTCGTCATGAGGCACTCAAGGACCAGCGGCGTGGGGGCAACGTGCGTCTGACGGGCATGAAAGTACAGTCGCTTCATGGCAGGCAAAAATGGCACCGCATCAACGGCGGCCACGGAATCAACACCCCTCTCCCCAGCGGAAGTAGACGACGTCAACTGCGGCACCTGCGCCCGTCCTGCGAGGCGTTCCTCCACGCTGCACTGCGCCCATAGAGCGACAATGGCCTCCACGTTGCGGGGAGAGAGGGCTAGCCGCTGGAGGTAAAAGTCATGCAGCAAACGTTCCACTTCCCCAGCCTTTTGGAGCGACGGCATTGGGGAGGACATCATCTCGCACAGCTGGCGTTCCTTGCGCAGGTTTAACTCCGCATGTGCGTTGAGCAGAAACTTCCGCTCCACAGCGCGCTGCATGCTGAGCTCGCCCACGTGCCCACGGTGGGCGTAACGCTCCTTGTGAGACGGCACGTACTCCTCCGCGAAGGGGGCGGCGATGCACGAGACTGTCGCCCCCTCCGCGTCCAAGCGCAGCTCTGGAGGGGGCAGACCGCCCGGCGGGGCGTGCAGGTAGTCGGCGCTCGCCTTGTACTGCGCCTCCGCCTCCGCCATGAGAAGCCGCGCGTCCGGGTCGAGGCCGTGATCGTACAGGCCCCGCTCCTCATCCCTCACCGCAAAGCGGTAGGAGGTGCGGGGAGACTCCTCTTCGCCTGCGCCGCCGACGCGGTCTACGGGCGGCAGCACGGCGCAGCGGTACTGCGTGCGGCTTCCGTGTGCGCCACGGAAAAAAACCCCGCAGGCTGAGAGACCCACACGGCGCATCTCCGCAGGCGCGAGGTGGGCTGCACGGGCCGGAGAAGAGCAGGCTTCAATGCCCGCCTCTTCCTCCCCCAACTACGGCGAAGAAAGATGCCAACCCCCGCCCCCGCCCTCCTCTCTATCTATCTCTCTCCCTCTCGCACACACCGACACGCTCCGGCCACAACGGAGGGGGAACAAAAAAAAAACAGAGCAAAAATACATAGTTCTTGAGACACCACCATCGGCAATGGGCCAAAGCAACTGCCGGAGGCCTTCACAATGCAGACACCCCGCCCGCAAACACACAGTTGTGTGCGTGCGCAGGTCGGATCAAGCGGAGTCGGTGTGCAGCAGACGGCATGTTGGCAAAAGACGCAAAACGGAAAAATAAAGTGATAAATACAAAACAAACATACAAACAAACAAGAAGTAACTCCAACAACAACAAGAGCAACAAAACCCACCAAAAGGCCATCGTCCATCAAACGTCTTCTGCGGCGGAGAGTCTCGCGGCAACCTCTTGTATGGCTGCCCGTATGCACTCCGCCGCCATCCCCATCTCCTCAAAGGTTGACAAAAAGGCCCCCGCCTTGACTTTCACTGCTGCGGACCGCAGTAAAGGAAACAGCACCGCCGCATTCAGTTCCCGTGCCTCGTTTAACACGAGGACCCCTTCCATCTGCTGCAGGAGAGCCGCCGCGGCGGAGCGGCGTGAGGCCGCAGTCTCTGTGAAACTCTTCACTATTTCCCTCGGCACCCGCACCTCCTCGCTCGATGTCACCAAATCGGGGTTCCGCATGGAACGCGCGGTGTGCAACAGCTCTATTGGGGCGCTAGGGTACACGCCAGGCATGTGCTGCTTGGACCCGCTGAGGATGTAAAACCGCGAGAGGGTCACAGACCCCTTAAAACGCAAGTACTGCCGCTGCGGGGTGGGCAGAATTGTCAGAATGTTGTTGAGTTCCCGATGATTGGGGGAACACTTTAGCACGAGATCCCCCACAGCGTTGGCACTTCGGCCGTACAGCAGTATCGGGAGCAGCATCGTCACAAATACCTCGTTGATCTCCGTGAAGGTGGCACACGCTTTGATGAGTGAAACGGAGGCGGCGCAGGAGGCGCGGCTGCGAGGACGGACTCCGGCGGAGGAGACTGCCTCGACGCGGAGGCAGTCGTCGTTGCACAGCAGTAGCACGGCGTCGGCATTCTCCTGTAGCGCGTGCAGCGTGAGGGCGGCGTTTAGGCCTTGCGTGGAGAGTTCCCCAATGGCCTGTGGGGCCACCGTGACGCTGACGAGGTACGACGCTCGCCGCTTATCCATCATCATCCCGTCCAACCCGTCGCGCCGCATCATGGCGGCCTCCTCGCACTCGTCCACCGCCTGCGCCGAGTCCAGGGGCTCAATGAAGTAGTAGCGAATCTTCTCCAGCAGCCGGGTGGCCATGCCGCTGCCTGTCCCACCCACAAGACTGTGCAGTACGAGAATCGCCTCAAACTCCATCGCGTCGGCTGTGCGACGCGTCTCGGCGTAAATCGCGCGGAGTGCGTCCCGCACGACGCAGCCGTCACGGCGCCGCTGGTCTTTCTCCACCTGAAACGGGCGCGCCTTTTCCGCCGCCCGGTGGCCCAGGAGGTCGTTGACGCCGTAGTAGCCAAGCGCCCAGTGGTTGCCGCGACCGGACTCACCGTAGACGACATTTTCCGCGCGAAAAATCTCCTTGTGGCGCGTGTGCACCGCAGCGACTACTTTGGGCTCGGAGTCCACCAGCACGCAGCGCGCCTTGCGGTCGCGCGTGAAAAAGGGAGACGGCACCGCCCCCGAACTTGTCGTCAGTTTAAGCTGCCGCCAGAGTTCCTCGCCCAGCTGGTTGCCGCACTGCCCCACCTGCACCACCACAACCGCCATCTACCCCGCGCTCGCCCTCTTCTCCTCTCGGCGGCCCCGCGCTTGCCGCTGCCTGCGTTGCGTGTGGGAGGCCGGCGACCCACGCCCACGCAGCGCAGCGCAGAGTCTCGCTCTCCCCCGCGTTCTCTTTCCCACACGGATGGTGTGCGGGAAGTAAGCCGAGACGGGGCGGCCGTGGGGGTGCCGCGGCCAAACCAAAACGCGAAGGCGAAGCACTTGCGAATGCACAGACACCAAAGTGCGGCGCACGGAGAAATACGCAGACGCAGGCACACACAAAAAAAAGGAACGGAATTCCCCTCTCAGAGGGTGGGCAGCAAGAACAACAACACAAAAAGCACACACAATGGCTACTTCTCTCTCTCTACTTCGCTCTTTCTATGGGCCTGACTGTTTGTTGCTCGTTCCTGCTTGGGGCTGGCCGTGTCGGTCCGCTCCCTCGACGCCCTCGCCCCCTCCCCAGCTCCGTCCGAGCACACAAACAAACAGACACACACACACACACACACACACTAATTGGACTTCCAGCCACGGTGAAAAAATGCTGTGGTCTTCAGCACACCCGACTTCACAAGAACGCCACGCAGCCGCCACAGCAGCCATTGCAGGACGTACGCAATACAGAAATACTGCACCCAGGCCCATTTTAGAGCCTCTTGAATCGAGGGGACGTACTTTACCTCCGCATTTTGAATGCGCAGCCTAATACGCCAGGTAAAGTCGTCCAAGGCGTCTAAATCTTCCCCTAGCACACGGCCGTAGTTGTCATCGCGCAGCATAGCAAGTCCGCCGGCGGACTCCACGTATGGTTTAAACTGCACGGACTGATTCCGCATGGTGTACTGGCCGGCAAAGAGAGGCACGTTACGTAGTTCATCTACGTCTGCCACGTTGTCAAAGGGGCTATCGACGTACGTCCTTGTGTAGTGGACGTCTGGGGAGACGATGAGTGGCTCTGTGGAGTGGAACAGAAGGTCGCCCTCCGTGAGGGCGGCAAGTGGTCCCCGCGCCCCTCCAGGCGCCCAGCTTGCGCGTTCAAAACTGAGGAGCGCCGCCGCCCGCATCTTCAGCTTGAGCAGGTAGTGATCGACCTCGTAGAAAAACTCGGGAAGAAAATCCACCCGAAAAACGTCGTCCTTCACACCAGGCGGCGAAGTGCCCTCTGCGCCGCCGCTCAGCGCAGGGAGGGGCAAACTGAGAACCATCGTCACGACGTCCACCCCAGCATCGGCGTCGCGGCCGTCTTCGTAGACGGAGACGAATGGCAGCACCGCCAGCTCCGGCTGGCCGTCAACAAACTCCTCATTGAAGGTGCTGGAGCAGGTCCAAAGCTTTTCCTGTCCCCCAACGGTGATGTAGCGCAGGACGCAGCGGTCGGTAAAACGCACCCGCGGCTTCTGCGTGAACTCGCCGCGCCTCAGCCAGAAGTTCCCCATCGCGAATCCAATAAACACCGGCGCCACCAGAACAATGAGGAGGCTGAGCAGGTAGAACACCCATGAACCCAAGCCGCGCGGCACGTAGCGTACCTTGTAGTGCTCGTGGAACAAGACGGGCATTGCGGGAGTGAAAAAGCGCTCCGCCTACACACACCCACGGCTGCAGAAGCCTCGTGACTTCTTCCTTCCCAGCGGGAGAAATGGGATAAAAAGCGCATCGCAAACTCGCCCCGGACTGCGGCATCCACCACCCCCGCGTGCACGAGGCAATGCGAATGCACAAAGGAGGAGGATCAGCTGCAGCAGCAGCAACAGCAACAACAACAGCAGCTACAACAACACACATATACACACCCATACACACAGGTGAAGACTAACCAAAGCCAAAATTATTCAAAGCGATAACCGCCTCCAACCCGACCGCCTCAGGCGACGCTGATGCTGCGGATGAAGGCACGTGCCGAATCCAACTCCGCTTGTGTTCGCTCCGCCGTCCACCCCAACTCACGCCGCATCACCTCCGCAATGGCAGGAAGAGCCGCCAACGCTTCCGCAGGACTACTGTATGCGGTGTGCCTCCGCCGCGCAACCACGTCCAGCACACGCACCGCGTACTCCTCACGCACAATCTTCTGCAGGCGTGTGACTGGGGAGACATCACCGCCCCCGGCGTCGCCTGACTGCGCCCCAACGAGGGCCAGACGCCTCGTTTGACACGGCCTCAGCTGCGTCGCCTCCGTCGTTGTAAACGCACCGCTGTCATGCAGGAGGCGATCCACAGCCTTCTCCGCAATATCTCTAGCAAAACCTACCGTCCCCCCGTAGACGTGCACCACATTTGGCTGCTGCCCTCCCGCGATGACGTGACAGCCCTCCATAAACACCTCCTCTGCCCAAGGAACACGCGAGGGAGGCGCAATAACTGGCACAATAGACGAAAGACACGACAAGACGCGGTCCTCATCAATGTTTACGCCGGAGAGTTGTAAGGCGCGGCAGAGATGCCTCCGTTGGCTTTTGTACACCCCCTGCGCATCATACCCCCTATTATTTGCCGTGTCAACCAGCGCCAACACCGTCGTTGGGGCCACGGCGTAACTTTTACTGGGAAGCCGGGACAGGGAAGAGAGGCTTGGTCCAATTAGTACGCAGTCATCAAACCACGGCAGCAGCATCATTGAGGCGAAGCTGTAGGAGGTGGGTGACAGCAACAGTGCGTCGGAGCCAAGGCAAGAAAGCCTGCCGTTCGTTATCACGGGCCGCACGGCGCTGCGGGGCAGTACAAAGTAGGACCTCACTTGGTGCCGCGCCACAGCAGTCGGCACTGCATCCGCCGCGTTGTTCGGCATCAGCTGCTTCACCTCATCCACCCAAGACCCGGCGCAGTTCACAATACTGCGCGTGTAAACGGTGACTCCGCGTGGAACCGGCGCCTCCGCGCCCTTCGGCGCACTCACATCGTTCACAACAACGGCAAAGTTCGCTCGCCCATGCACCGCCGACGCTGCTTCCACGTCCGCGATGCTCGTCACGGAGGCGTAGTTGAGGACCACCGCACCCAGCGCCTCGGCAGTGCGAGCAAGCGCCACCGAGGCGGCGTTGCCGTCCAGCAAGGAATCCGTCAAGAGAACGCCGCCCTGCATTTCAGTTTCGGCTCCGTGACCCTCCGTCCGCAAGGCGGACCCGCGCACAAAGCGGAATGGCTTCCAGGCACCCAAAAACGGACTCAGCAGCGTCGCTATGACCGCCGCCACCACCAACTCCGTCAGTTCCAAGAAGTGCGAGGAGGGGATGAGGGTGGAGACGCCACTCTGCAGGAGCCCTGGTGCCACGTTCGACCACACCGTCAAGGCACGCCACGCCTCCACGCCGCGGCGAAGCCATAGAAAGTCACGTTGCCGCAGTGCCCGCTGCACGTACGGAAAGGCACCAGCAATAAGCGGCGGCGAAGTTCCAGTGAGGCTGGAGCCGAAGTCATCGGCGTTAACCAAAGCCACGCGCAGGCCACGCTGGGCAGCATCGACGGCGGTGTACAGCCCGATGGCGCCGCCGCCAACGACGAGGACGTCAAACGGTTTCTCCTTCGTGCTATCCGCGAGCAGCCCAAGTTTCACGGCGTGGGACGGTGGGCGTTTCATCGTCGCACCCGCAGACAAAGAGGTGACAGCGCTGCGGCGCAGCTGCCAGCGGTGGTACGACGCCCACCCGGAGACAAGCGCCACCCCCACAGCAGCCACGCGTAAGCCGAAGCGTCTACAGCGCCGGCCCATTCGCCGCCACTTCACTTCGCATCCATACATGCGTACAAGCCGAAGATGGACATTCCACGCCCACCGGATGATGTGTGCGAACACAAAAACAAGCAAGCACACAAGCACACGCAGAGGGGGGTGTATACATATGCAGGGGTGTGTGGATGCACGAAAAAAAAAAGGCAAAATGAGTCATTTATTATCAAGAGCGGAGGCACCGTCGTCAGGTGCCGTGCTTCATTGGAAACAAACACAGGAGTTCAACATGCAAAGAAGAGGAAAACAAACAGGAATGAATGATACGAATTAGTAGATTACTTATGGAAAACTGGAGCCAAAACAACACGGCAAGGGGCACCGTGTGCACAGCTTTACATGAAGCTTGCACTCGTCGACGGAATTATGTAGTGTTTCTCCGCAAAACGACTCTTTCTTTCTCCCTCTCTTATTTTCAACCTCGTTTTTCGCACGTTTGTGCGCGTAGGCGCCCCCCGGAACAGTTTTAACCGACACCGTACTTTCCTTGTGGATGCCCTTTTCGTCCGTGCTATTTTCTTTTCCTTTTTTTCCTTTTTTTTTGCGTCCCCTGGCCGTCATCTCGCCCTCATCCCCGGATTCTCTCCAGAGAAAGGCGCCGTGGACATCCGCGTTTCACTCATCGCTTCTTGTAGAGGGACGCCACCAACACTTCCTGTGGGTCGTACTTCACACCCCGATTAGCCTTCGTCTGCCCCTCGCGCTTCAGAAAGTCGTACGCTACAAAGTAATCCCCCACCGTGTCGTGGTAGTCGAGGTCGAAGCCGATGTTCTCCACCAGCTCCGAGAAGCGTTTTGGGTGTGGAATGCGAGAGCGTACCTCGACAATTTTTAAGAGACGTTTCGGCTTCAAGACTCGGAAGGCCTCATAAAGGCACTCCACATAGTCTGTCGACATGAGGCTGAGTGAGAAAATGCAGATGTCAACGGAATTGTCGTCTAAAGGCACACTGGTGGCATTGGCCACCGTCACGTACTCATTCACGGCACAAAAATCGAAGGAGTGGACGGTGTACCCTTTTGGTCGCATCGCCTGCGCAACCTGCGCATCCCCGCATCCCATGTCTGCGATAACCCAGCTTGTCGGAATATACCCCGGCATGCTCTTGGCCTTGTTTGCAAGGAAGCGGCCACGACGGTCACCCAACAGAGCCTCCACAATGACTTGACTTGGCTTTAACGGCCACTGCTCCAGCTGCTGACGGTAGCCATTGTGGTAGTCCGCGTAGGTGGATGGGTCGCGCAACAGCTGGCTGGCAAAGGCCACCGTAGAGTTGTAGATTTGCTCATTTAACAACCGAAACGTACTCGACGAGAGTTTTGTGCGAAAGTGCTCCAGGACGGCGTCATCGCCCTTTGCCCTCAGGATGGCGCGACGCTGGGCTGCGCTGCTGGCACCACTAGGCCGCTTGGCCACGGCACTGCCGCTGCCGCCACTGCCGTTTCCCCCCGGAGCAGGGGCGTAGCGCGGGATGCGTTTGGCCCTTTTGTACGCCCGCTCCTCCAATTTGCTTTTAAACGGAATCTGCTGTCGGTCGTTTGCCGAGTCACGGCTGGCGTTCCCGCTCGCGTGGGCCACGACGGGGCCTTTCAGAGTGCTGCCATTGTGGCCCTTCGTCTGTAGCGGAGTGCCCGGCTTGTTACTTTTCTTTGCCGCAGTAGTGGCGGTGGCGGTGGCCGCCTTCTTTGCGGAGCGCCCGTGCCGCTGCTTCGCCCCGCCCAACATGCGCCTCTCTCTCCCCGCCCCTGCGGCTGCGCTGTGTGTATCGCCGCCGTCCACCGCCAGCGCCACGGCACCAGCACGGCAACGAAGATCCGGGTACTCGCAACACGAAAGTAACAAAAGGCGAACGGAAGGTAAAACGCCGCGGTGGTGCTGGCGGTGGTGAGCGCGCCAGAAAACATTCCCGCCAGGCGCCTCAAAGTGGAGGCCAAAATGCCGGTTTGTCTAAGTGGAATGCAACGCCCAGCCACACACAAGAAGGGGAAAGGACGAACACGTCTCACCCCGCACCGTAAGTGAAGAAGGGCAATGGGACAAGGAAGGATGTTGGTCTTTTTTTTCCTCATTCGCTTTTTTAGCATTTACAAACAAAAAAAAGTACATGCACACACACACACACACACATACACAGATATTATATATATATATATATACTGTACAAACACCACACACACACACACAGAGTAAGCATACACG
>NW_021704208.1:8863-15404 GCF_003719485.1 Trypanosoma conorhini | reverse complement strand
ACACACACACACACAGAGTAAGCATACACGCCTTCAAGGGGCGGCCATGCCGCTGCATGCCCCATGCCCCAACTCCGTGCAGCTTACAAATAACCGTGTTCTGTGAGCACCCGTCGATTGCGAATACTCTCAGCCAGCAATTCATGTAGAGTGGCCGAATGCGCAGTCCTGCAGAGGAACCGCCCTCTAAACCCCTGCCTTTCTCCCCACCAACCCATAGGACTAATATCAGCTATTCATCAACGCAACAGCCCCTCCAGGGTTGTACTGGAAGCGGAAGGCTCTTCATCTCCGCCACGGTGCGATACAGAACGCACCACAGAGGTGCATTTTGCAAGAAATTCGTCGCGGTTTCCCGTGATTTTGCGGAAAACCTCCGCCGCTGATTGATGAAACTCCCGAAGAACCTGCTCGTGCTGCAGGATTCTATCATCTACGTTATCAAGCTTGGGGGCCTGAGAGGAGGTGGGTGACTCTCGCTGCGTGACGTCGTGAAGCCGTTCAACGTCTCCAAATGGATGAGCCCCAGTCCCAATAACTTCACTGTGGCTGCTACACAGGGGCGAGCTTCGAGAGATGTTAGAGATGGATTCTACAGATTCCCATCCTACCTGGGCGACACTTGAGCGTGGCGGGGTCGTGATATTTCTGTCCCGTGAGCGGTTGACTGAGCGTGGGGGGGGCGGAGCAACGGGCTTCGGCGCACGTTGACCCTTCGGGGTTGTGGTGGCAGACTCCTCCAGCCGCAGAGTCTCATCTCCATGCGACATTTTATCTCCATCGAGCCGGGGCGATGTTGCTGGCAGCGTCGCGGATGCTCGGCTCTGCGAACGCGGGACGGACGGCATGCGCTGCTGCTCCCGTCGCACCTCGCGTAGTGCGGCCTCTTTAGCCACCTTTGCCCTTTGCTTGTAGCGGTTGAACTGCTCCTCGAGGTGGGCCCGCTTGCTGCGCTCGTCCTCGAGCTGACTGCGTAGCCGCTGAACCGGCTCTGAGGCCGTGGTGGCAAGCGCCTCCAGCTTCGCATCCTTCTCCCGCAGCTGGCGTTTCAAGCTGGCGAGGACGCCTTCTGTCTGCTGCTGATGCGCAGATGCCGCACGGCGTGTAGAGGCAAGATCCTCCTGGTGCCGCACGGCGCTCTGCTCCAGTCGCACCAGCAGCTGCTTGCTGTGCTCCTGCTCCTCCTTCAGCTGGGAATTCAAACCCGCCACCTCACGTTCCAGGCGCATCGTCTGGTCCTCCGCATGGTGCAAAGCCTTTTGCAGCTCTTCCGTCTCACGGCTGGCCTTCGACTCCTCCTCCTGCAGTTGTTGTGTGATGCCCTCAACAATTCTATGATGTCCCGCACGCTCCTCACGCATTTCGTGCTCCTTCCGCGCAAGCTGCAGGCGGAGTTGCTCCAACTCCTGCTGGAGGGTTTCCGCACGCTCCACGGCCTGCCGCCTCCCCTCCTGCGCCGCAGCCACGTTGGACGTCAACTCCTCCTGGTGCTGCTTCTGCTGCCGCCGCTGCTCCCTCAGTGTGTCGTACTTTCGCTGCACCTTCTCCAGCGACGTGAGTTTCTCGGTTGCCTCGCCGAGCAGGTCCTGGTAGCTTTTCGTAGTCGAGTGGAACTCCGCCTCCAGCCGGCGAAGCTCCTCCCGTGATCGCTGCTCCTGTTCCCGCAGCTGCAATTCCAGCCGGCTCACCAAGCCCATCGCATCCTGCTCACGCTCCGCCATCAGTTTCTCCCGCCGCCTACTCTCCGCCAACTCGCCTTTGCGTCTCACCACTTCCTCTTCCAGCCCCGCCAGCTGCTTTCGGGTGTTTGTCAAGGACTCACGCAGCTCTATCACCTGCCTCTTCTTTGCTTCCGCCTCGCTCTGCATCGATTGGGAGCGGGAGGTGGCGGCCTCAACCTCCGCTCGCAGTCGCTCGATGATTCTTTCTTTTTCTTCCATCGTCTTTCGCCCCTCCTCCGCCTGCATCCGCTCGTTATCCACGGAGGCCTGAAGCAACTTCTGCTTCACGGTAAACGATGCCTGCAGCTGCGTCGCCACCTCTTCCTCCGCCCTCTGTCGTGCCTGTAAGGCTTCGTGGCGAAGCTGGGCAAGTTCGCGATTGTGCTCCATGCGGAGCAGCGCGAGCTGCTCACGGTGGGATGTCTCCTGCTCCTCCAACTGAGACCGCAAACGCTCCAGCGCCGGGTTGCTTTGCGCCACGGCCTCTGGGTGTCGTCCGGTTTCCCTGGACTCCAGCGACAGGGAGACCTCTGGCGGGGCATGTGACGCCGCGACCGCTGGGTGGTCGGCAGGCACGCGTGCAGCCGACACGACGGGGGCGGCGGTGGCCGCAGGCTCTGCTGCCGCAGAGAGAAGCGACTTGAAGGTGTCTTTCCAGCGCTGGCCAGCCTGGGCGGAGCCGCCGTCCTCCGCCGCGGCGGAGGTGTCCACGTTGCTTGCCAGCGAAAGGTGCTGCTCGCCAGCCGCGGCCGGCTGCTGCGGGTGCCGATGGGCGGCGTACAGCCGGTACGAGGCGTCTGACGACATCGTGGTGTTCGTCGTGGAGGCGCCTGAGCGCCCCTCCGCAAGGCCGCCCGCCGGCGGCGTCTGCACGCGGCTCCACGGCCACCGCCGGCCTCCGCCTGTCCCGTTGCTGCTCGCGCTCTTGTCGTGGCAGCTGTCCTCTGGGCGACGGCGGCGCTGGGGGGGCCTGCCGCCGTCGCGATGGTTGCCGTCATACGGCGACCGCTGCTCGTACATCGCCGCGGCCGTCTGCCGCGCCGCGGACGACGACGACGCGACAGCCACTGCCCTACTTGCCGCCCCAACGACAGGCGTCACGGCCGCGGCGCGGCCCGCGTGCGCTGCGTCGTCAGACATCTCTGCGTAATTCGCGCCGCGTGCACCTGCGAAGTCGTCTACCGGTGGCCTCAGTCTCTCACGCGCAGCGCCGGAGTTCTCCCTGCGCCGCGTCGTCTCATACAGACGCTGCACCCCTCGGGTTGTGTGGTCAATGAGCTCAATAAGATCGCTCGGAAGATCCTGCCCGTACGAGGACCGTGAGGCGTTCATCGGCGGAACTCCAAATTAGAAAGCGAGGGGGCAAGGGCACCCCACGGAGCGCACACACACGCACACAGACACAGAGAGAAAGGAGGGGACGCTGGTGCGGCCTTCGCTGAGGCACGACACCAGTCAGCTGCGGTGGCGCTAGTCGCAGTGGGAGGAAGCGCAGGAGGAGGTAAAGGGCCTTCCTCCTTCTATGGGAATAAAATCTATAGGTGTACTGCATTTGGGTGCGTTGTGAGTGGGCGAGGAGGAAGCACAGAAACGATTAGCAGACACCACGAAGAAACATACACGTACACAATGGCACTGCCAAAAAAAAAAAAACCTCTGCGCCACCGCCCTGAAGAAATGTGTAGCGGACTTCATCGGCACAAGGGCCGACGCACAAGGCAAGCCGACAAGCACCCACACATGCGGCAATGTAGTAGCGGCAAAGAGAGAGGAGACAGCGTGGGAGGCGGTTGGAGTTGGGGAGCGGGGAGTTAGAGCTCAACTCCCTCCCCCGCACCCGACAACTGCAGCAACGCCGACCACTCTGCAGGCGCAAGACACCGCACCCTGCACCTGCGCTCGCGCGGGCGTGCTCCCACGGCGTGAAGTGTTTGCGGCACCTGTGGCGGGGCGGTTGCGAAGACGTGGCTGGAGAGAACTGTGCCTTGGCCATCCCTGTCTGCGTCCACGCGAGAAACGCCTGCCCGCCTGGCGCGGGTCCCTCCCACGCTTGTACCCGCCCCACTGGTTTTCGTTGCTGCTGCTGCAGCAGCAGCCGACGGGGCGGCCGCGCCTCTGACAGAAGGGCCTCGACGGAAGGGGTTAAGCCGCCGCAGACGTTCCATGCGAGTCTGAAGATGCCCGCGGCAGTCGCCCGGCTTGTCTGAGGAGGCACCACTGGCGCCCGAGACCGCGGAGCCGCTGCCCGTTCCCTCACTTCCCTCCCACGACGACACCGTTTCCCACACGACAGAAGCGCGCTTCTTCTCGTCAGTGGCCGCCGCCTTCTTCAGCAAAGTTGCAGGTTCACGGCGAACGCGGCGGTAGGCGTCGAGTGGCAGGAGCGACCCCGTCAGCCGCCCACTCCCGGCGTGGGTGGCCCACGGCATGGCACTCCACGGCCACCGCCTTGCTTCCCTCTTCGTTGTGGCTCCGCGCAAGCCAAGGCAAACATGCACACACCCACGCACAGAGAGAGAGAGAGAGAGAGAGAGAGTGTGTGTGTGTGTGTGTGTGGGAGAACACTCAGCGGCGCGCCGCGTACATGCTGTATGTGGGAGACATGCGTGCGAGCGCCAGCCATCCCCCGCAGCTCAGACCGCTACACCGCAGCAACAGACAAAAGGCAACGCCCCAACCTACGCCTAGCGGTCCTGCGGTTCGCCGCCAAAGGGCACCAAGGCGTCAAAGCCGAAGTGAAGCATGTGACAATTCCGCAATTCACGGGCCCGGCTGCGCTTCCGGCGACTTCGTCGCGCCGTCTCCGCGGCGTGCTGCTCCCGCAGTGTTTTTCTTACAACCCGCAGTGCGACCTCATCCGTCTGGTGCGGAATCCACACGGCGCGTGACGCGGCGGCCATAATCTCGCCGTCCGGTGCCGTAAGATCGCGCACCTTCAGCACCGCAGGGGAAGGACTCAGCCACCACGAGAGCGTCGCGCCAGCCACGCCGCGCCCCAGTCGCTTCGGCTCCGCGTGTTTGGGGTCGGCGTCGGGGGCCCCGCCGCCCCAGAGCGCGGGGTCATTGACGCAGATGTCCTCTGGGACCGGGAGCGCGGGAAGCGGCTCCCGCCCAATCATCACCCCCGGCATGGACACCACCTCGTCCATGACCTCCACCGGCACAATCGTTTCCCGGTCGTCGAGAAAGAGAGAAAGGGTCACCCTGCCCTTCGCCTGCGCCCGGATATCCATGAAACTCCGCTGACCCCCACCCGAACTCCGCGACGCCTTCACGCGCACATCCAGCGGCGCAGCACCGCCGGCGTTTCCCGTGGCCAGACCCAGCGAGGCCCGCAACGCCGGGGCGCTCACAGGCACGGGGGAGCCATGGTTCGCAGACGCCGCCCGCTCAACCACCACCAAGGCACGCTCACCCACATTGAAACGAGTGGGAATGCTGTTTTTGCTTCGCACCGGCACCCCACGACGCGTGTACAACATCGACTGAGCCACCACACCCGCAGGAAGTTCCAACTGCCCTATTTGACCGTCAGCGCCCAGCAACGCATCCGCTTCATCGCTGCGCAAAAACGCATTCAATGCTTCGCCGACGCCGGAGAACCCTCGTTTCCCTTTGGCCAATCGGTGCTCACGGGCCTTGATGTAATTATCGGGAAAGTAATAAAGTAAACCCCGCTGCTGTGACTCCTTCAGCAGCCGCTCTTGCAGAATCACCTGACCCGTATGAAGCGCCACGCATCCCTCGGTGTCCGGCAACATGGCAGGAGACTGCAACAACCGTGCGAGCTCTTCCAGGCTGTGCAGCTCCGGCCGTCGACAGACAAGCACAAGTTCCGTTTTGACCTCCACCGCCACATCCCCCATGTCACCCGCCGCACTGCCTCCCAGGGCGTCCACGGGGCGGTGGTAGACCTCAATGCAGTGGTTGGAGCAGCTTCCCGCCTCCATGTACTCCCGCCACGCCACTGGAAAGCGCTGCAGTGAGGCGCCGCGAGGAATCAAAAAATCCAGCTGCAGCAGGGTGTACTCCACATTTGGATGCGACGTCAGAAACTGAATGGTCTCATAGTGCTTCGCAACCTGAGCCGTGTTAAGGATATCACCCAACTCACTCATCACCAGCCGCCTCTACCCGCTCCTTGGCACCACCCCACTGCCCATCATCCACAGAACACAAATGAAAAAAAAAAGTGCCAAACAAAAGTTGCAACAAACACCGCCACCAACACAAACAAACAAACAAAAATGAAACAACCGCCAAATATTAACGCAAAAACGCCACGGCACCGAGTGCGGCGTGGCTGAGCGGTGGCTCTTGGGCGCCTTAATTGGGACGGTCCCGCGCGAGGCAAGGCGAGGCATCCCACTCAACGGGCCCTTGCGGGGCAGAGCCAAGCGGCAAGGGAGGGGAAAAGAGAAGGGGGCAGGGAGGCGCACCTCATGGGGATGTTCTGCTGCATCAGTTCGAGTGCACGCTGCACACGTCGGTGGAGGACAAGTACATCCGGTGTCTAATCACTGCGCGGCTGCAGGGCCCGCTCGCACAGCGGCAGGCGAAGAAAGGCGTGACGAGGCGACTACACCTGACGGGGGGCGGGAAGAAGGGGCGGCTAGCAGCACAGAGGACAGGCGGCGGGGGCGCCGCGACAGCCGCCCGCAACGGGCACAGCGCAGGGGAACCCACAACGGCCGCCCGGCCCACGCACGGAGGGGCCGCCGCCCGGCCACGGAGGGACGCCCAGCAACACATGCCCTCCGTGCCTTACGGCGCTCCTCCCCTCACCGAAGCTAAACCCGCAGGCTAAACCCGCAGACGCC
>NW_021704208.1:4322-8838 GCF_003719485.1 Trypanosoma conorhini | reverse complement strand
CAAAAAAACGCCACGGCACCGAGTGCGGCGTGGCTGAGCGGTGGCTCTTGGGCGCCTTAATTGGGACGGTCCCGCGCGAGGCAAGGCGAGGCATCCCACTCAACGGGCCCTTGCGGGGCAGAGCCAAGCGGCAAGGGAGGGGAAAAGAGAAGGGGGCAGGGAGGCGCACCTCATGGGGATGTTCTGCTGCATCAGTTCGAGTGCACGCTGCACACGTCGGTGGAGGACAAGTACATCCGGTGTCTAATCACTGCGCGGCTGCAGGGCCCGCTCGCACAGCGGCAGGCGAAGAAAGGCGTGACGAGGCGACTACACCTGACGGGGGGCGGGGAAGAAGGGGCGGCTGGCAGCACAGAGGACAAGCGGCGGGGGCGCCGCGACAGCCGCCCGCAACGGGCACAGCGCAGGGGAACCCACAACGGCCGCCCGGCCCACGCACGGAGGGGCCGCCGCCCGGCCACGGAGGGACGCCCAGCAACACATGCCCTCCGTGTCTTACGGCGCTCCTCCCCTCACCGAAGCTAAACCCGCAGGCTAAACCCGCAGACGCCCCAAACACAACACCTACCCCAAACCACGGCAAGAGAGAGGGGGAAGAAGAAGAGGGGCGCGCTGCAATCCATTGGAAACACACGCAGGGCTGTGGGAAATGCGTCACGCCGTGCCTGCTCTCCAGTAGGACAGCTCAATAGGCCGGGCGGACCCACACCCGAGACAAGAAGTGCATGCTGGGGAAAAACAAGCACGCGGAGAAGTCGCAGCATGCTGAAAAAGAAGAGCACAGCATGAGCGCCTCACCAAAAACAACCAAGCCGTGACACCTACTAGGTTTTCCTTCACATCGCTTTAGCACTCCTCGCTGACCACATTTTACTGTCGTATGGAAAGCAATAAAGAGGCACTGCGAAAAAAAGAGCATAACATGTATGCGGAGAACAAAACATCGGTCAGCGCTCCGCATACGTAAGTAGAGCTACCGTACAATTTCCGTCGACATCTACTACACACAGGGCATGGCGGGTGCACAGTTTATTTCCGCCCCAAATCCCATTTTAAAGACGCAGAAAAACAACAACAAGAAAACGATGGCAGAGATAGAAAGAGAGAGGCACGGAGAAGTGATGCTGCAAAAAGTGGCAATGGTGGGCGAGGCGTTTCTTTCCTTCGTTCATTTTTTGTCAGTGCCTTCTCTTTCTTCAGCACAATCGCACATTCACACATTGCCCGCTGGCCCTTCCCCACCCCCCACCCCCACAAGCAGCCCACACACTCAAAAAAAGTCAAGATATAGAGAACTCGCTGTTTGCTGACGCCCACAGCCCCGGCAGCGCCTTGCGCGGGCATTCGCTCTCGTTCGGCCCCATCGCGCCCGCCAGGCGGCTCTTCGCCGCGCGGCACAGCCCCACTGCGAGGGGACAGGCGTCAGCACACAGCGGCACAGCGAGAAAAACAAGGGAGAGAATATCGACAAAGGAAAGGGGCAAGGATGAATACAATGGCACACAACCCATTGCCCCGATCGCGGCGAGAAAAAAAGTTAGCTATGCACATGTTTTGCAGCGTAACTGCGTCTTCTAAAAATTTGCACATAATACAACTCTTACAAAGAATAATCAATTGGGGGAAAAAAGTATGAGTTTGCTCCTAGTACTCTCTCTGGGAAGGGAAACGTCTCATGGGACCGTTTCCGTTCTGCGGAGGGTATCCTCGCATGGAACCGTTTCCGTTCTGCGGAGGGTAGCCGGCGTACGGGTTCTGTGCTCCCTGGTCAGGGAATTGACCGAAAAAAAAGTTGCCGCCTGGGGCCCCTGCATCGCCTGGATAGACATTATTAACGTAGGCGCTATTGTTACGAGCCACACCCGCAGGCCCATATCCCATTTGCTGTCCCATGCCAAAGCCCTCATTGACGTCAATTTCCCCATACCTGTTGCTGCCACCCCGGTTTAGGCCCATGCTGCTCCCGCGTCGGCTCATGTCCTTGGCGCTGCCGCGCCGGCTCAGGTTCATGGCGCTGCCGCTTCGGCTCAGGTTCATGGCGCTGCCGCGCCGGCTCAGGTTCATGGCGCTGCCGCGCCGGCTCAGGTTCATGGCGCTGCCGCGTCGGCTCAGGTTCATGGCGCTGCCGCTTCGGCTCATGCCCAGCTGGGACTGCGTTGGAATCCGGTGGAGGTTTTCCTCGCTCTTCATTTCCTCCGCGATCTTGTTTTCCAGCTGCTGCTTACGCCGCCTACGGCAACAGCAGCAGATAAGGAGAACGACGGCCACGATGCCCACGATGAGAAGCGCAATAAGTAGGCCCGCCCACCATGGAAACTTACCGGGCTTGGTCCTGGACACAAAAATAACAAAACCATTCTCATCCGTTACAGGTGCCGTGGCTGCCTCCTCAGGTGTGAACTCATAGTACTCGCACACCCAGTCCTGGTACCCGTGGTCACGCATTTCGTTCTCCCATCTGCCGTTGCTCACCATTTTCGTAATGGTTCGTTCCTTCGCGCGATCAAAACTTACCGGCTGATATCCCTTCAAGAAGTTGTTGTACATGCCAGGCACGGAATGCGTGTAGTCTTTGCTCTTATACACGGCTCCCCTGAAGAATGTGGCCTTTTTAATATCTGTCCCGTTCATTAGGCCAGTGAAGTAGACCCACTCGCATGGATTGGTTGTGCAAGAGGCGTACGGGCACCACCCACCAATGGCAGCCTCTGTGAATCCACGTTTACTGAGGGCTTCGAACGCCAGTACTTGAAAGCTCTCCTTCATTGGCATCATTGTGTGGCCGCCGCCCTGCCAGGGGCAGTAGCCGTAGGACCGTCCGCTCACGGGTGAGGGAGAGATGAGGGCGCTGTAGCGCACGTTGTACGCCACGGCAGACATCGGCGCGCACAGCGCAGCGACGAGCAGAGCACAGCAACAGGCGGCGAGAGACAGCGGCGCGGACGGGCCACGCGTCTCGGCGGCCCTCTTGCGGTACATTGCAACGGAGCGCGATTGGTGAGTGAGACTTACTGAAACCTTCAGGTGAGAACAGAGCAGCTCTTCCTGCCCCAACACAGCGAGAGAGGACAAATACAAGGCAGGAGTGGACCACACAATGCAGAGCAACAAACATGCCAGACACCCCATCAAGCGCGGGAAGCGGACAGCGCACTGTATTCACAGGCGGGAGACAGTTATATGCTCTGTGGGCGGGGCAAGGCCCGAAGCGCCCCTCACCCCCTCGCGCTCCGCAGACACGGCACCAGCGGCACGCCTCACTCGTCGTACAAGTCACAAAGAGGGGACACGACAACAGTCACCGTCACGGGAACCCCCTGATCCCGCGGCACGTGCACCACGCTCAGCTGGCGCTCCTCGTTCAGCTGGAACAGAAGCCGCTCGAACCCACCAAATGTCGGTTGTGCGGCACCGCAGGAAGCCCCTTGCAGCCCCGGCGCGGAGTCCGCCACCGCACCTGCCGCGCGCCACAATTTGGCGCCTGGGCGCACCCCGCACGCAAGCGCAAGGTGCGAACGCAGGACGCGGGTGCGGGCGCGCGTGCCCCCGCCGAGCGCCGACAGGACCACCTCCGAGGAACGTTGCAACTGCACCGTCACCGCGCCGTACGGGCCGCCCTCGCCGCGGAGCGTCACGCCGTCTTTGGGGTCCAGCACAACCACCGCTTGGGGGCACTGCGCCGCGACCAGGTCCTCGATGGCATCGCGCGCCGCGTCGCCCAGCAGCGCCATTTCATTCGTCACGCGGGCCTCTCCGAAGCGGAGGTCCAGCAACCGCTCCTTCACCGGGCGCGTGACGAGGGTCGACTGCAGGGTGCGGTCCCCGTCCGTCAGCTCAACGAGCAGTCTGGCGTCGTCCATCGGGTACGCCAAAACAACGCGCGCCAGACCGCCAGGAGCCAACAGGGCGGGTCCACCGAGCAGCAGCGCGTCGCGCAGAGTGACGAGGTGCACCGAGAAACGCGCATCCTTCGCCGAGTACTCGGCGAACAGCGCCTGGGGGAGGGTGGCGGTGGCAGTGATGCTCTGGTCCGTCCCCTCAACGTGCAGCACAACAACACTTTCGGTAAAGGCCACAGTCGCCCACGAGTCCTTCGCCATAGTGAGAACAGCGAGGGCCTTGAGAAGAAGGTGCGGCTGGGCCACGCGGCAGCACACGGACATGCGAAGTGGGTCCTTCATGGTCACCCTCTTATCTCCCACCGCCCGCTTTTCCCTCGGAGCCGCAGCGGCGGCAGTAAAAAGAAGGAGGAGGCCGGAGCAAAAACCTGCTCGTGCACACACGCACACGCACACGCACACGCACACGCACACGCACACGCACACGCACACGCACACGCACACGCACACGCACACGCACACGCACACGCACACGCACACGCACACGCACACGCACACGCACACGCACACGCACACGCACGGCAATATAGTTATTTGCAGAAACAGTTGTACCGGTGCCGCGGGGCCCGTGAAGCCCGAGGTCGGAGTCTGACGCAAAGCCCCACGACGCCCCTCGT